>NW_024355008.1:3231732-3454836 GCF_902729225.1 Pteropus medius
GCCAACCACTTAAGTCATATATGTATTTCTTTTTAATAATGCTTCCTGCTAGGAGGACATTGTTGCACAACTACACTATATACTAAGAAGCTATTAGAACTAACAAACAAGTTCACCAAGGTTAAACAATACAAGATAATATACAAAAACCAATTGTTATCTATATAGTGGCAATGAATAAACCAAAACTGAAATTAAAATAAATTCATTTACAATAATATCAAACAGAATAAAATACTTGCACATTAATTTAACAAAAGAAGTGTAAAATATATACTCTGAAAACTACAAAACTTTAAAGAAATGAAAGATCTAAATAAATGGAAAGACATCCCTTGTTAATGAATCTGAAGATTTAATATAGTTAAAATGACAATAGTCCCCAAATTTATCTACAGAGTCAATGCAACCCCTATTAAAATCCCAGAAATTGATAAGTTGATCCTAAAGTTCACATGGAAATTCAAAGGACCCAGATGAGCCAAAAAACAAACAAACAAACAAACAAAACTTGAAAAAGAGCAAAGTTAGAAGACTCAGATTTTCAAATTTCAAAACTGAATACAAAGCTACAATAACCAAGAGAGTGTGGTACAGGGATAAGCATTTCAACAGGGGTACCAGGACAATTTAATAGAAAAAGAATCGTCTTTCTAAAAAAGAGTTGCTGGGATAACTGAGCACTCACATGCAAAAACAAACAAAAAGTAAATAACTAAGTAAAGAAATAAAATTGGACCCCATCTAACATTACTTACAAAAATTAACCAAAAATAGTTTAGAGGTATAAATGTAAGAAATAAGACTATAAAACTATTAGAAGAAAACATAAGTGTAATTCTTTGTGACCTTGGATTAGGCAATGGTTTCTTAGATCTGATATAAAAGCGTAAGCAACAAAAGAAAAAATATAAAAATAAACTAGAAAATAAAAATAAAAATAAAATAGAAAAATAAACTAGACTTCATGAAAATTAAAGTCTTTTGTGCTTCAAAGGACACCATCAAGAAAATGGACAATCCATGTATTGAGATAAATACATTAGGAAATTATATATCTGATAAGATACTTGCATCCATAATGTGTAAATAACAACAACAAAAAACAATTAAAAAATGTTCAAAGAATTTGAAAATTCATTTCTCCAAAGGTATACAAATGGCCAATATCATATAGAAATATACTCATATCATTAGTCATTAGGGAAATGCAAATAAAAACCACAATGACATAGCACTTCACACCTAATTAGGATGTCTAAAATCAAAAAGACAGACAATAAAAATATTGTCTAGAATGTGGAGCAATTGGAACCCTCATTTACTGCTGATGGTATGGTCAAATGGGACAACCACTTTGGAAAACAGTGTGGCAGTTCCTTAAAATGTTAAACAGAGTTAACAAATTGCCCAGTGATTCCACTCCTAGGTATATACTCAAATAAATTAAAACACATGTCCACACATAAACTTATCCATGTCTGTTCATAGCAGCATCATATATAATACCAAAAAGTGTAAACAACTAAAACAGCTATCAACCAATTAATGGATAAATAAAGGGCGGTATATCCATACAGTGGATATTATTTGTCAATGAAAATGAATGGAGTACTAAAACATGCTACAACATGAATGAAACTTGAAAATTTTATGCTAGGTAAAAGATATCAGTCATAAAAGACCACATATGGTAATATTCCATTTGTATAAAATATCTAGAACAGGCAACTCTATAGAGACAGAAAATAGATTAGTGGTTGCCAGGGGCTGAGGAAGGGACAAATGAGTAGTGGTTGTTAATGGGTACAGAGTTTTGTTTGGGATAATGAAAATGTTCTAAAATTATAAAGTGATGATGGTTGCACACATCTGTGAATATAACAAAACCACTTTATATTTCCACAGACCGGAAAAATATCTGCAATACATTTATATTACAAAGGACTTATTTTCAGGCAATATTAAAAAAAAAAAATAAAGTAGCTATACTTTTTGATGAATACGCAAACAACTCAACAAAATTATGGTAAAATATTTTAATATGTACTTCACAAAATAGATATAGAATGGCCAATAAGCATATAAAAAAATGCTGGGCATAATTAGTCACCAGGATAATGCAAATTAAAACCACAATGAGATACTTCAAACAATGATAAAAGGATTTTTTTTATGTTGGCAAAGATGTAGAGAAAGTGGAAGTTGCATTCATTGCTTGTAGGAGTACAAAAATGTATTATTTTGGAAAATATTTGGAAAATATTTTATCAAATTTTTATAAAATGAAATATACACTTAATATAGGACCCAGAAATCTCACTTCTAGATATTTAACCAAGGGAAAAGAAAACATATATCTACAAAAAGATCTGTACAAGAATGATCATATCAGCTTGAATTATAATAGCCCCAAACCAAAAACATCCAAATATTAATGGGTAAGTGGTGAAACAAATCATGACATAGTCACACAATCAGATAGTACTCAGTAACAAAAGAACAAACTAATAAAACATGCAACAACATAAATGAATCTCAAAAAGTCATGCTGAGTAAAAGAATTCAGATACCAAAGAGTATATACTGTATAATTCAATTTATACAGGTCAGTATGTTCCTGGGGCCAAGGAGTTGAATACCAAAGGTTAATAGCAAATGATTTAGCATGATAAAAATGTTCTATATCGTTTTTGTGGCTCTGGTGGTTACCTAAGCATACACATGTATAAAAATTCATTATCAATACAATAAAAATGCATGGATTTTATCATTTAAATTATACTTCAGTAAAGTTGATTAATAATAAGGTCAAATGTTTTCATCTTTGACAGAAAGAACTTATGACAACCTGCATTTTTGATTCCATGATTTGGATGAAATTATTAAACCATTATTGAGATGAAGTGATTTTCCGATTGTAGCATATAATAAACACTAATATATAACTATCATCATTTAAGTATTTACAAAGGTTTACAGTTAATGGAGCCAGTCCACTGACAGCTATTATTTCACATTTCATAGGTTTACAAAAATAAGTAAAATTAATTTATAAGAATAATTATTTGTTCTTAATGAAAAGTTATGCTTGATAAAGTTGTATAGCCGTGCATGTTAAATTATTGTCTTGGAGCAATTTTTCTTTAAACAACTGTTAACTTTTGAAGTGAATGCTGATGATTATTCAGCAAATTCTGACATCTTTTAGTTTTCAATGAGTCCATGAAATTGCCATGGCTCTATTTCCTGCACATATATCATATATACCTAACTATAAATTCCTACATTTACCACAAACCTATATGGCAATGTGGCAACTTCTCGTATTTTTCCTGGTAAAATCTAGAGCCTGCTTTAAGGGTATGTGACATTTACATTTTCATAGGGCCCTGCTCTCAGAAGGATCCTATGCTTGTTAAAAACTCTGTTGTTGCCCTCTTGAAAATCTTAATAATTTTATCTTTGAAATTGTGTTTTCTAAGTGATATATGAAGAGGGAAAAAAATCATGTGTGTGAGCACATTTCTAAATGTGGCAGAAAATTCTGAAATAGTTTTCTTCCTAATCATGACTGTTATATATCTATTCATTTGTATATCTATTACATATCTCTTTATATAAATGTCTATATGTGTATATATGCTATATTTTTATGAATATATTATAATTTTTAAACCAATCTCAAATTGGTTATTTCAAAATTTTCAAAATTTAAATAATCTGCAATAAACAGATTTTTTTGATATTTATCATTTATAATAAACTTTCACATAAAATGACAAGAAGGACATAAGGATATGAAATAGATATACTTTGTTGTGCATTATTAGCTATTTATGACAACCACCCACCCTACTTGCGCATTCTACCAAAAAGAGCATCTCTCCCTACGTACTATCTGAGAATTACTGCTTTGGGCTAATCCACTCATCCTGAAAATAAAGATTCTGCTGCAATTGTTCTTAATACTAAGGATGATAATGGTAGTGATAATAATGAGTTTACTTTGATTGTTGCAAATCAATGTCATTAAACCTGGCTTATGTGTCTCCCTTTCTTGAATTAGTGCCTCAGGATAAAAGATCATAAACACTCCTGTAGAGATGCCCTAGCAATATTCAATGAGCAGTAGGAAAAGTTTAGTTTTCTGTGCCTAGAACTTTACCACTTTTACAGAGAAGTGAGATCATAAGGATTGCAGCCTAAAAGGTGTTTTTTTCTTATGACTCCTGTACAACTTTGGATTCCACACAAGTTAAAGCTCTCATTAAGGTTGCGATTGTGATGTATGCCTGGAAGGAGAGATTGACAGATACCTTGATCAACCTTGAACTGAAAGTTTGAATTCTGACTTTTGTGATGGTGGTGCTTTAACATTCATTTCTGCATAGTAAAGTAGTCCTCCTTTACTCACAGTTTTATTTTCTTCTGTTTCAGTTATCCACAGTCGACCATGGTCTGAAAATATTACATGGAAAATTCCAGAAGCAAACAATTCATAAGTTTTAAATTTCATGCTGTTCTGAGTAGTGTGATGAAATCTCATGCCATCCTGTTTCATTTGGGATGTGAATCATCCCTTTGTCCAGCATACCCACACTGTATATGCTATTCCCCCATTACTCACTTTGTAGTTGTCTAGGTTATCAGATCTGATATGAGAGAACGAGCAAATGAGTGAGCGAGCGAGAGAGAGACCACATTCACAAAGCTTTTTTCACAGCATATTGTTGTAATTATTCTATTTTATTAATAGTTACTATTGTTAACCTTTTACTGTGCCTAATCTCTAAATTAAACTTTATCATAGGTATATATGTATAGAAAAAACAGTATATGTCAGGGTCCGAAGAATTGCTGACCTGACCCAGAAAGTTTGATGGTGTGAGGCCCAGTTGGATGAATGCATAAAAGTTAGATGGGAGGATGAAACGGCAGGCACCAACTTTATTGTGCTGAGTGCACTTCTGTTGGGAAGTGCAGTGCTATTGGAGAGTGCAGTCTATTGCATGGGGCATTTCTCCTGCTCCCCTTTCTTGTGCTCCCCTTCTGCTCTCCCTTTCTTTCTCCAGGGGACTGCATGACTCCTCACATAGCAGAGTACAAAAGTGGCATTCAGTCACACATGCTTGATACAATAATCTGAATTATGTTTACGTATTTTCTAAGTCTGAGGTCCTCTTCCTAACTGCGGACCTGGATCACAGCCAGACCTTGGACCAGCCAGAACTTGGGCCAATCCGGCCTTGGATCAGCTAGGCCTTGGTTAACAGCCAGACCTTGGATCATAGCCAGACCTTGGCCCAGTCACGCCTGGCACCCACTGTATATTAGGGTTCAGTACTATCTGTGATTTCAGGCATCCGATGGGGATCTTGAAATACATTCTTTGAGGAAGATGGGGTACTACTGTGTCTTTCAGGTGCTACTTGCCATCACTTTTTTGTAGACTGAAGATCTATCTGGTAGGCCCTGGGTTTGTGCTTCTTTAGACCACTGTTCTGCCTTTCCTCTTCTCATTCTGGGTCATGCCATTGTCTTTAGTCCTATTTGTATCAAAAGGTCCTAGAAAACATTTGTTCCGTGTGGGTCCTTGATATGCTTTGTCTGACAGTTTTGTTACCGGAGAGTGGGGATCCTCTCCTGGTGCGTTGTCCAGGTTCTTGATGTCTTGAACAAAGATTTGAGCAAGACACCAAAATATAGTAGAAAAGAAAAGCTTTATTAGAAGGGAAAGTACACTTCCAGACGTGGAAGTGGGCCTGAGCAAGAGAAGCTTGGCTCAGAAGGTCTGGTAACAAAGCCTTTGGGGTTTTTATCCCTATTTGCTGTGGGTGGTTACTTTTTTTAGAGGAGGGGCTTCCTTGATTGACAACTAAGATTGACAGGACTCAGTGATTCATTATTTTGCTTTCTGTGCATGTTCGTTCTCAGAATTCAGTCTGTTATAATGATGTTAATGAACTTCCAGGCATATGCATTATATTATAATGATGGCATAATGAGGCTCAGGTGAGTTGAAGGTCTTTGGGGTCTTCATTGCGCAGGTGTGAGTGACTGGCTTAAGCTGGTACCTAATTCTCTGCCTACTTGTTTCTTTGTTTGAGTTAAATGCCTTTTGGTTTCCTTAATTGTGAGCAGATTAGGGCGGACCCTTTCTAGGATAGGATGACCTCAGTGTCTTTGCAGGCAGACCCGAAACCCCCGAACTAACTTTCCTGCTTAACTCTTTTCTAAGAGTCATGAACCCCCTTTTTATTTGTATGGATGTTGAGGGATGGGAGGTCTCTTCTTCTGTATCTGCTTCCTGCTGAGAATAGCAGTGGTCCCTGCCTACAGCGATTTCATGGGGCCCTTTCCCTTTCTGCCTCAATTAGGGTGGGGTCTTGGGTTTCCTGCTGAAGTGCCACCTCAGTCCTTAGACAAAGAAAAAAAGACACAAACTCGTTATTTAAATCAGATGTCTATTAATTTCTATTATTGATTTGCCTATTAAGTGAGTAAAAGTAAACAGTCTTGGTTAATATATTTCTTAAAGAAAAGAAAAAGACCTTTGGCCTAAAGTCCCCTCCACCCTCAGACTCTAAGGGCCCCGCCTAGTTTAACGCCTTTTCTGCTAACAATGGGCTGATGACCCTATCAATAGCCAGAGGATCTGAGTCACCAGTTTCAGGCAATTATAAGAATTTGAGGGAGATGGCCTTTTTCCCTAAGAAAGGAAAGAAACTTAACTAGGTTTACTGAAAATGTTGTGGCGCGATCAATTCTAAGACCCACGGAGCCAATTGAGATGAATTATGAGCCTTTAGTAGCCGGCCGGCTACCATGCAGGGTTCGAGGAGATCAGCCCAAAAGAGGCAGTTTATTTAACATGAAATAAGCAAGCAGATTAACCACACCCTAGTTAATCATCAAACAAGCAAGCAGATTACAGAAACAGAAGTTGGCCGTTAGCATATCTTTGCCCAGAACCACACCCTTAACAAAAAGATTAACTCTGCAAGAGATGTCCCATTTCATTTCCTGCTAAAAGATTAAGAATTTTACAAGTGATGTCCAGTCTCAGTTTGAAATCTCAATAACTTTGCAAGATTCTCTCCCTGTCCTACATTTCGATGTGAGTGCTGCTTTCAATTCCACTGAAAATTCTGTCTTCTTTCTGACTTTTTCCTTTAGTCTCTCTATAGAGTCTATCTTTACTCTTTGAACTTTTAATCAGTGTCATATTAAAACAAACAGACTTAGGTAAGTGGAGACTTTATTGCAAGAGGGAGGAAAGGGACTATTGCAATAGGGAGAATCACTGGATCGTTAGCTCTGCGAGCAAAGATTAGTCATAAAAGTGTTTTGCTTTTAGAGGAAGGTGTAAACATGGTTAGAAAGAACCAGGTTTGGAAAATAGGATGAGTAAGAGCGGCTGTGAAAAGACAGTAGATCAGAGAATGTTTCACCCTAAAGTTAATATATTCTCAGGAGGGGTCATTAAGAAGGGGTTCTATGCTGGCTTGGGCTGAGGGTGGATCAAAAAGCCAGTGGCCTGGAGGAATAAAATTTAAGCAATATTTAGTTAACAAGTATTTTGTTCTAATTTATTAGGAGGGATGAAACAGTCAGTTAATTATTCATGAGGCAAAAAATGGGAATTTGGAGGATCTGTGTCTAGCCTTGTCATACGTAGACGAGAAGAGCACCTATGAATCTGATCTACATCATATGAGGAAGAGTGTTTCTTTGCAATGAGACATTTTCTGGAACACAAAAGGCAAAGGAATTTCTTTAACTGTTGCTGTTTTCCAGGATCACAGAGTTCAGGCACAATTCAACACTGTCATCGGTTATCCTCATTTCTTTCTCCTTCGTCTGACTTCTTTCCAGAAATGCACTTTCTGACTCTCTCGAGCCCGTACTTTAGATCTACTGGGTTTGTCTTTATGTCTCTCAGTGCTTTTCTTATGTAATTTTTTTTCTTTAAAATTTTTATTGCTATTACTTAAAAAAATATTTTAACTTAGAAAAGTACATAAAAATCTCGAAAATATAGAAGTCTATAGTAAAAATAAAAATGCCACTTTACCTCATATCTCTAAATACGTTCCCTTCTTCAAACCAAACCCCATTTATATAAAAATATGGAAGAATAAAGCTAAACTATGAAAAATCTTATATTCAATATTGTTCTATGATGTTAAACATTTTCATTAAGCAAAACATGCATTTGAACTCCATGGTTAACTCTTAATAAAGGCATATCTGAATCCAGGTACTCTATGAGGTTATCAGGACTTTGCTTCCTTTCATATTTAGGCTCTGCTTTCTTTTACATTGGCTTTATTTTACCAAATGGTTAAAAAGGTGGCCATTAGCAGTTTAAATCTGTATTTTACTGGATGAAAACCTCTAGATATTTTTCTCTGGTTTAATTATATGGGCTTTGATCTCATTGTTCTCAAATGAGCCATGAACCAGATACTGTTCATCCCACTGTCCAGGTCTCTACCAAGAGCTGGGGAGTGGGGTGGGCTCCACTGGAATCATATCAACTGAGAATTTGATGGGTGGCTCTCCAAGTGACAATGGAGAACAAAAAAGCGGAAATGGGAAGGGCAGGATGATAATCCTTTTTTTATATATGATTATATTAAAATTTTAAATACATATGATATTTTTGAAATATAAATAATTTTTATATAAAAATGCCATACATACAGATGATACAAGCAGTATTTAGAGTTATAGTGAAAAGTGACCGACCCTGCTTATTCACTCTTACTTTAGAACCATTATCCAGAGATAACATTTTTTTACTCTTTTACTTATTTACTCTATAATTTACTTCCATATCTTTTAATAATTTGCTAACGCAAGCATTTCTTTCTTTATCAATAGAATAGTGTCTATTAATTCCCTGATAGCCTAGTACTACTATACAGTCTTCTATGCTGCTCATATAATGCATTGCATTTTGTCAAATTGATAAATAATTTATATTATTATGATTATATAAAAATGTTTATTGAAAAACCATATACTATTATAACGTTTCTTTTCCTGTGGGTCCCCCCGCCACCACCGCCTCTGCGACTGGAGTTTACAATTACCTTTTAACCTTTCGTTTTTTCCCTTACTTCATAGGCTTACTGTGAAGCCTATGTTTTTCTCAAATTCTCATTGTAGCTAATATTTCATCTCAACTTTTTCCATGATCCTACAGTCCTCTCCTGGCCTTTTCCAATCTGAACCATTGAAATCTATCTATGCTGCATAACTGCCAGCCAGGAAGTTATATTCTTTATTTTTTCAGGGTTAGATTTACTGTTTCCTTGTATTTCTTGGTTTACTTTCTCCCTTTGCAGAAGACACATTTTAAGTAATTTTCTAAGAAAAGTTGGGTGGGAGGCAGATTTTTTGATTATGAAAGTTTTTAAATTCTATACTTTTATATAATTAATAGTTTAGATATAATGTAGGGAGGAGGCAAGAGAATTAAAATGTTAATCAAGCCACATTCAAAGACTGCAATATGCTGATCAGCCCAGCAGCCAGGCTAGGAGGACACCTTCAGAACAAAGGAAGATTTCTGCTGGGTTATTAATTAACCCATTCTCCACACCTGTGAAAGGGAAACAGGAACCAAGAGTAATTCTCTATGGCTAAAACCATGGGGAACCTATGATTTAAAGGCTAGGAACTGCCAGCAGGACTTTCACTCTACATATTCTTACATTTTCAAGCTACATACCCTTCCCCTTCCTCGCTGTATGTCCATATCAAAGAAAATGGGTTAACAAAGTCTTTTAAACAATAACTCCCAGGAACTAAAGAATGACATATAAACTGAACTCCCTGAACACTCACTCACCTACTCACTGTCTTTCCAAGTTTCTCTTGGTCCCTCTCACTCTCTCTGAGAGTAGACCATACTCTGTGGAATGTTATCCTTTTTCTAATAAAACTTCCTTTTGACTTTAATTTTGGTGTATGTGTTGAATTCTTTCTACACTCTCCACCAAAGGACCTTCTTCTTTCAGTGCAGCGCTTGGTCTCCCCATCAATTGCGGACATTTGCCCCGTTCTGCATCAGATAGATGTAGAGGTCTAGGCTACAAATTATTTCTCCTTATAACTTTGAGAGCATTGCTTCAAAGCAATGGTTTTTCTTGTATTTTCTGTTGTTGAAAATACTGCTATCATTTTCTTGTTGATTCTTTGTTGATTATCTGTTTTTCTCCTGGACTACTTTAAAATCTTTTTATTCTTCATATTCTAATATTTCACTTAATTTGCCTACATGATATCACTTATATGTGGGATATAAACCTAAAAACAACAAACATTGGGTCCATTTTCATTTATTTGCAGGGCTCTTGGTAGGTCCTTCAGTTCTAAAAATTGTTTCTGTAATAACTTCCTCTCTCTTTTTAAATCTCTCGAAAATCTTGTCATTTGGATATTAGGTTTTCTAGATCAATCTTGTGTGTCTCTAATCAGAAAAGATAGTATCTTATGTCTCCTTCTCTTTCTGTTTGATTTCAGGGAGATTAATTTTTAAATTATTTTTATTATGGTGACATTGGTTAACAAAATCCAATAAGTTTCAGGTGTACAATACAACAGTAAGGCATATATATATTGCATTGTGTGTTCACTGCCCATAGTTAATTTTCTTCGTATCACCACATATTGACCCCTTTACCCCATCTATCTCCCCTCCCCGCTCTTCTCTGGTAACTACTAGTCTATTGTCCATGTCCTTGAGTCTCTGTTTGTTTGTCCTGTTTGTTTGTTGTTTTTAGGTTTATATCCCACATATAAGTGATATCATGTGGTCTTCAAATTTTTCTGTCTGGCTTACTTCACTTAGCATGAGATCCATTCATGTCACAAATGGCAGTATTTCATCTCTTCTTGTGGCTGGGTAATATTTCATTGTATATATGTACCACCGCTTCTTTAGCTAGTCATCTATTGTAGGACATTTTGGTTGCTTCCATGTCCTGGCCACTGTGAATAATGCTGCTATGAACATTAGTGTGCAAATATTTTTTCGCATATGGGTTTTCAAGTATTTGGGGTAAATACTCAGTAGAAGGATTGCTGGATCATATGGTAGATCAATTTTTAAGTTTTTTGAGGAAACTCCGTACTGTTTTCCATAGTGGCTGTACTGATTTGCAACTGCATCAGGGAGATTAATTTTATTGTCACCTTACTTATGAATTTATAATTTGGGGGATGTTACTTTTTATTTCCAAGAAATGGTATAACTTTTTCTTAACATTCGTGTTTATGATTGTCTTATCTGTCTGAAGATATCAATATTTTAAAAAATGTATATGTTTATTTTGTTGTTCTTTGTTCCTGAATAACTTGGTTTCTGTTTCCCTGGAGTCAGTTTTTCTCTGTTGGTTTATTTCTATTACTTTCTTCTATAAAAGCAGGTTTTCCTTGAAAGCTTGGTAGCTTTTGATTGTCCTTTCATCTTTACAAATGAAACAATAAAAAGCTGATACTGGTCCATTGTAGGTGGATTAGATTTTCCACTGATGGTGTCATTGCAGAGGACTGAGTGGTGATCTGGCTGTTAACGCTATGGGACTCTGTACATGCTAGGATGTCTCTGAGGCTTTCCAATTAATTGAGGAAGGAAACTTTTGGTTCATTTCTTTGGAGAAGTTTATTTAGCTGGTGAGGTTTGACCATTAAGTAAAATCTTTTATACACAAATTTTCAATTTATTTCCCAATTTTCAACCTTATTTCTTACCTTTGCCTTCCTAAGTACTTAACATTTCTGAGTGGCAAGCCTTTTGGGATTCTGCAGGGAAAGTGGTTTTTCCTCACCCATGTGTCCTCCTACAAGCACTCCAGGCTATGCTTCCTCTTTCCTCCTTCAGTTAAATATACCTCTACCCACTCATGGTCTTGAGATTTCTTGAAATCTATTTTCTATTGAGGCTTCTCTAACTACATTCTCTTAATGGATATATATATATCTTTTTAAGTCCTATACCTTTATTTACTGGGATATATATATCTTTTTAAGTCCTATACCTTTATTTACTGGGATCTTGGGACAGATAGGAGATAATGGTGGCCAATCTGATCAATCTTGAATCAGATATGTCCTATTATAATTCTAAACATGAAATTTTTTGGTTTTTCAAAGCTTTGTCCTTGGGCATAAACAATCTTCCTAATCTAGTTGAAAACCCGATCTTCACAATGTTCTTTAAACATATCCATTCAAAAATTCACAGCAATAATTTACAAATGACAGTTATTATCTATTCATTTTACTTAAAAATGTATAAAAATTTACACTTTATATTTAACATTGATATTGTTTGACATTCCGTATGAACATTCTCTAAATTTACAATATTCTGGAGCCTGAGATATTTTACTGCTCATGTTCTCATTACAATGTTCTCATTATGTAAGAGGCAATGTACTTGCAGTGAGGTGTCTTCAATTAGGGTAAGTTTTTACTGCACTCTTTAAGTTGTATGATTTGATCATTCAACATAGTTTAGCTTCAGTTTCTTGGAGAGCTGAGATTAAAAAAGTCATTTAAAAAGTCTCTTTATCACTAGAATTTCATATTTTTCTAATTCTAAATAAGATAGGATATTTAGCCTGCATTCTACAAACCAAGAAAATGTCAAGAATGGTGCCAATATCTGGCACATAGTGTGTGTTCAATAAATTTTTGTGAGTGAAAACAATTGGAATTGGGATTTATATTCTCTCATTCAGTTAATGAACAAGTATTTACAGAGTGCTTCCTAGTGTCAGGCACAACTAGCTTTAGATTGCGGATGAAGCAGTGACTAGACAGAGCATGAAGTTCTGTCCTCATGAAGCATGTACTCTAATGGTAAAAGACAGATAATAAACAAGTAAGAAAACATATATTCAAAATGATTGTGATAGTTTCTGTAAAGGGACTAAATGATCGTGATAGGTTTTATAAGGGGACTAAATAAGGTATGAAAGTCTTGGTAGATGGTTGTGCTATTTGAGATAGAATGCTTAGAAAATCATCTTATATGAAATCATATCTGGGCTGTGATGTGAAAGAAGGTAAAGAGTCTGCTAAAAGCAGATCTGAGAGAGATTATTCTCGGTAGAGGAAAGGCCTTGTGGCAGAAACATTTAGAGTACTGAGTAACTGAATGGAGGCTTCTGGAGGGTGAAAAAGAGGTTAGAAAGGTAGGGAGGAGACAGTATAAAAATCTTCTAAACCAAAGTAAGAATTTTTAGATTTTACTCTAGGCTTTAATAGAAGGATTTTAAGGTATGAAATGATATGAACTGATTATACTAAAAGAAATTAATCTTCTGTCTGCTATATCAAGAATGGACCTGACTACTCACTCCATTTACATTATAAATTACTCTCATTTGGCATTTCCCATTGCCTTTGTTTGCTTAAGTTTTCTCCTTAGTACTTATCACCATTTGGCATACTCTGTATATTTACTTTTTGTTTATTGTGTGCTATTCCCACTGGAATGAAGTTCTGTAACAATTGATATTTTTGCCATTTTTGTATTCCCAGAAGATGGAAATGTCCCTAGCACATAGTATACTTTTAATAGATATTGTTGAATTAATCAATGAATTTTTTTTTTTTTTTTTTTGGTGGAGAGGGATAGAGCTTCAATAGAGCATTAAGATCAGATAGGAAGCTACAATAAGAGTCTATGTGGGAGATATATAGTGTTTCAGACAAGAGCGATGAAAATAGAGATGGGGAGAAGAAGAAAAGTTCAAACTTTATTTTGAAGGTATAATTGATAGTATTTGCTAGTGGGTCAAATGTGGAAAAAGTGAGAAATATGAGGATTCAATAATGACTTCCTAGGTTTTCATCTAGCAAATGCATAAAATTATGTTATTTTATGAAATGGGAAATTTAAGAGGAGAAGCATGTTTTAAGGGAAGAAGTTAGTGAGAATCAAGATGCTCATTCAAGAGCCAAGCAGAAATGTCAAGTACACCATTGGCTATATCTAGTACTCAAATAAGAGGTCTTTAAGAGACATAAATTTGGTAGTTATTAGCATAAAAATTGCATATAAAGCTACTGATGTTGATGAGATTACATAGAATAAGGGTATGGGTTGAGAAAGGTTGAGGGCTCAGGACTGAGAAATGAGTCATTAATATTTAGTGGCAAGGCCATCAGAGGGGACGGCGAAGGATGCTTGGATATAGTGAGACTGGCAGAACTATGCCATGGAAGGAGAATAAGGAAGATGTCAAGAAAGGCATTAACAGCTTTGTTAAATGTACCTGAGAGGCAATAAGATGAAGACACAGAAGTGTCCACTGGTTCTTTATAAGAACAAGTGAATTGTAATGCTTGGAATGAAAGCCAGATTAGAAATGGCTGAAAGTGAATCAGAAATGAGGAAGGAAACAGCTTTCATTGTGAATAGGAACAAGATATATAGCAATAGGTAAAGGGAATATATTAATACAGGAAAAAGGAGGACAGCTATGGGAGCTGATAGTGGATGATGGAGAAGGTGCTTTGTGGGAGTAAAATAATTGTTTTGAATAGATGATAGTTTTATGTGTCCTAGTGATCAAGACTGTTTAATTGTATTATTTCCTAAATATCTACAACTTTTATGGTTCCAATGTTAGAAGGATGACTTGTTTCCATATGCAAAATGAACTTAGATAATTATTTAAAGCTTGGTTACTGTGGTTTACTGTCATAATGGAACTTTGCTTGGAATCTTGGCTCTTCTTGGTACTTGCCACACGACTCTCCAAGGCTGTGTTTATTCATCTATTGAATGGGTACAATAATACTCACTACTTGGGGTTCTTTGGTTAACTTATATTATTTGTGTCTGTACCAAAAGATAAAATAAACACGTGCTGAAATACCTCTGCCAGTACCCAATTCATCATAGTACAGCTATTGTCTTATGTTCTAAAACAGTGCTAGATAATAAATGCCTTAAAGGGACAAATTACATTTTACTCATCTTTGTATCCTCAGTACCCAGCAGTGTACTTAGCTCAGAGCCGATGATCACTATATGTTTGTTGAATTATATTTAAAAAAGAAAAAAGAAAAAGGAAAAAAAAAACATAAAGAAATGTCCTGCAAATCGTAGAGCAAGACGGAATTAGATATGACATTTATTCTGGCTTTGTAGTTCTGTCCTTGACACAATGGGATGTAGAATGGTTTTCTTACGAAGGATCCACGTGACACTTGAATTAAAAGAACTGCTTAGGAACACTCGTGTATCTTTCATATCTGCCTAAAGTTACACCACTGTGTTTTAGCTTCTAATCTCCTTAACTGTTTCATTATTATTCACCTATGACTAGGCTGAATAATCTGTTGTAATAGACTGAATAATTTGTTATAATTTTACTTATTATCATGTTTTGATATCAGTATTTCATTTCAGTGCTGAAAGTTTGTTTAAAAAAAGCTTTCAGGTTTGATTTCTACATGTTTTAGTCCTTTAGCAAGTGTTCTAAATGTGTCTGCTGTTTTCATGAGGATTTCTTAATGCTCAGGCATTAAAACTATCGTAGAACTCTAGGAAGCATGACCCAAAAATGTGCTTTCCATTCCTTCAGCTTATTGGAATTAGGTCTGAAATATGGCTTAAGATTTTGGTCTAGATGTACATTTCTGTATGTGTATGTCTTTTTTTTTTGTCACTAACTCTCCTCCCTTCTATCTGCTGTGTTCCCTTCATGGTTTCTCCTATCTAAAGACTTGAGGTAGTTTAAGAATATAAAATGGAAGGTTCAGCAGATATACTTTCCTCGGTTTGTAGGGACAGATCTGTACCTTCGTTGTGTCCTGAACAGGGAGATAAATGGACATCTATCAATAAATTAGACTTTAGATTAGATCAGTTTAGATTTAAGAGAAAGTAACTTTTCATTTGAGTAGAAACAATTGAAATTAATGAGATGAAATATTTAAGTTCAGCATTTATTTTCTGTCCATTGAAATGTTTCTGCATCTAATAAGATCAGATTTTAAAAATGCAGTATTTTCTAAGAACCAGAAAGAGGACATTTACTGCCTTTTGGAGAATATTGACGTATCTATAAAAATTATTACAGAATTCAGTTGAGTTAAATTATGTGTTAAAAGATGAAAATATGGATCCCGGATCTATATCAAATTCTGGTATCACATCACTGGGGTTCATTAGGTTGGCATTGGTTTTCAGAGAATATTATATTCATGGGATAGGGAGTGGCTACCTCTTTATGCATCATATTTATGAGGCTGTATAGTAATTGGCAATGTATATTATTAAATTTCACTCCTGAGGATAAATCCTAAGTAAAAAATCTGAATTGTCTGCCCAATCTCCAAAAACCAACATAACCAAAAAATCCCACAAATTCCAGAAACATTTAATGTAGTGTTAGTTTGAAATAGTGAAAAAATGAAAATAATGTTAATAGTCAAAATAGGGAGTTAGGTAAAACATTATGTGGTTGGTAAGAGAATGTGTAATGAGATATTTGTAATAAACTAGGGGAGAAGCTTGTGTTGCAGTAATAGATATGGAAAGCAGTCACAATTTTTATATATAGAAGAACTCAACTAACTAAAACATATGCAGAGAAAATAGATCAGAAGGAAATTCACCAACATTTATCAGTGATTATGCCTGGTAATTAAAATTTTTTTTCTTTATAAGTTTATATGCTTGCTTTTTCTACAATGGACAAGTGTTACTTTTATCATGAGAAAAAAAAGTAAAATAAAGTTGTGTATAAAACAGCTCAGTTTAGTGATGATGATTTATCCTCTGACAGTGGTCACTTGTGATAACCTCTTGATGTGGTGTCTTCCTGACTGAAAGTTATTTCTCGTATTCTTTAAAGACTTTGATCGCATTCTCTTTGAAAGCAGCATGACCTTGCAAATTCGGGGTCTGCAGTTTTCTTAGATGAATGATTTCCAGACGTGATTTTTTTTAACCAGGTGAATTTTGTAAAATATTTTTCCTTTGTATCTGGAAATATACTTGTGCTAAAGGTTTAACTGCAAGCCAAGTATAAAGTAATTTGGTTTGGTGGTCACTAAGCTATTGCTACATGTCTGACATTATTAACTTGAGTTTGCTTTTTAGTTTTATTCTGAAAATGGGCTAACTTCTCTTAGAAAAATAAACTTCATTTTTAGCTGAGATTGAGACCATGTTCTATGTGGCAAAATTGTAACATAGCCCAACTATTTTCAAAAAGAATTTGGTATGGAATTACTGAATATATTACCACCCTGTCTCCTGGAAAGCCATAAGTTATATACTCACCTAATGAATCTTTGCTTCATAATAATTACTTTTTCATTCCTCAAACTTTGGGACATTTATTCATTCATGCATTCAACAAACATGTAAAGGGCACCTATTATGTGAGAGATGCTATGGTAGGCACTAGATCCAATATTCCAATGTATCTAGGTATATATACCTAATAAATTTTAATTATTGGGTGAAAAACAGAATACAAGTGAAATATGTATTCCAATCATATATATGCAAATATATTTAGCTATACAAGGGCAGGGATTTTTGTCTGTTTTATTTTCCCTAGCTCTTAGTACAGTCCCTGGTCAATAGTAAATGTTCAATAAGAATTTGTTAAATAGGTGAGTGGACTGATATGGAGCACATAAATGACAAGGAGATATTTTGTCAAAGAGCCTGGAAATGGGAAATAGGGAAGATGAATTTGAAGGATGGTCACCACTGACTTGTGTCTAATTCTCAAGAAGAATAGAGATCAGGCCCACTTCTATCTATGATGTCATTGTTTTCTCATTGCTTTCTCTAAATGCACTGCTCCCCCATATCTCACAGTCTTTGCATGGTGCCTATAGAGGTGCCTATATTCTAGTGTGGAGAATTCATTCCACAACTTTATGTACAAACTTTGAACAAAGGGATCTGATCTATTGCTTTCGGTCCCTCTAAAAACTTAGTGCGAAAACTGGTCTTTCCATCTCTGCTTGCTCTCCATTCTCTTTGGGAATTAGATATAGATAAAGTTTTTTTTTTTTTTTTTTTTTTTTTTTTAAGTTAGGTCTTAAGTTCTTAAACAGACTAAAAGACAAAGAAGTCTTTTGATTAATTAACAACAATGGCAGTCAGCAATCCCACTGTCTGGTATTTACCCAAGAGAAATAGAATCATGTGTCTACAGAAAAAAATTGTAAAAGAATATTCATACCAGTTCTATTCATAACAGCCAAATGTGGAAACAATTAAAATGTCCTGCAAGAAGAAAATGGATAAACAAATTGAAGCATATGCATACATTAGAATACTATACAGCAATAGAAAGGAATGAACTACTGATACATGCAAAAACAAAATGTCTTTCAAAAATATATGTTAAGCAAAAATAGTCAAACACATAAGTATATAGTATTTGGCATAAAATTATTTCATTTATATGAAGTTAAAGAACAGGTAAAACTAATGTATGAGAAAGCAGAAATCATTAAATTATTGCCTGAGGGCGGAAGGAGAGGAAAAAAATAACTAAAGGGGCACATGAGAATTTTCAGGGGTGATGGAAATGTTCTATATCTTATTTGAGGTGACATAGGTGTATATAATTGTCAAAACTTGTCAAAATAAACATGTAAGGTCATGTTTTTATTTTATGTAAATTATGCTTTAATTTAAAAAATAAGAAAAATGTAAACTGCTTTGAGAATTAAAATATAAGACAATTCAGCACAAGTAATAAGCACTTACTAAGCACCTTTATCCCAGTCACTATTCAAGGAGCTAGAAATAAAAACATGAATAAGAAAGAGTACCTCCCTTGATGAATTCATAGTATAGGAAGGAGAATGGATGTGAAAAATAATATTCACACAAAACTTTTCAGAAGTATATTTCCAGATTATAGCCAGGTATGAACGGGATTGCATTTTAGAATTCTATAATACAATAATCATCTTAGGTAAAGACTGATGTATAGAGAATATCCACTCTGCCAAATCCTCTAATTGTATCCTTGTGAAAATCCCTTCCACAGTGTACTTGGTTTGGTTTCTGTCACCAATAGCCTTTCACAGAAGTGAGGGTAAGTCATTTTCAAGATTAGGTTATAAAGACTGTGGCTACTGTTAGGGTTCTCTCCTTCTCTCTCTCTCTCTCTCTCTATCCCTGAGCCAGATGATGTGAGATTAGTCAGGCAGCCATAGAGAGGCCCATGTGGAGATAACTGGAGACTTGTGGATGAAAGTCAACAAGTAAGTGGGGCCTTTCTATAACCACATGAGTTAGCTTGAAAGAACATCATCCGCTAGTCAGATCTTCAGATGAAACTGCGGCCCTCCTTGGGGACCTTCAGCCAGGCCACCCAGCTAAGCCATTCTTAAATTCCTAACCTACAGAAATTATGAAATAATAAATACTTATTTTTTTAAACTTTACACAACAATAAATAACTAATATATATGACCTTTCCAAAATGTAGAAGACATGAATTCATGGGTTAGCGAATCACTCCTGACTGTAAATTGATCACATCAATTTTTCATTTTCACTGAAATGTTAATTAATGACTGTTTGAGAACCAAAAGATTTCTGAAAACTTTGTAGTTTAATTTCCAATTTCTATCCAGAGAATAGTTTACTTAAAAAAAAATCTAGCCTTTTTAATGAAATTTTATGGTATATATTAATCTAGCTACCAAACTGAAACATGCAAAATGACAATTTAATAAAATTTAATTGCTTCTCAAGTATAAAAGCTCAATTTTATATTATTGAATTTATGAATGAAAAAGTAAATGAAAATTAAAATGAATTTAAATTAATACCTGGAAGTAATCTTCACTTTGAACTTCAAAATATAAAATATTGTTCCAAGACATTATGGTTTAGAGACCACAACTTTAAAAAGCAGCAGGGATGATTTAGGCTGATTTTTAAATTGAGGCAATAGGGTATGAAATTTTAGAGTAATTGAGGTTGTTGTGCTGCCACTTTTAGATGACCAGTCTTTATTTTTTCTTGACTCTTTAGATTTTAAAAATATACCACCTATTATGGATATTATTAAGTTAGTCTAAATTCATTTTTTATATAACGAAAACATCTTGCTAGCTGTTACTGGAATAATCTAATGTATCTTGAAGCATAAAGAAACTCCTTTTTCCCTTCGGCTAAACAGAAACTAGAGGGTGTGGATCATTGCCTACTAATTCCTACCCGTCAACTCTAATTGAAAAATTAAAAAAATGAAAAATAATAAAAAAACAAAATTATTGAAAAAAATTTCTGCCAGGGCTTCCCTTAAAGTTAGAGTAGCTAAAGAAAAGATTGTAAAGACTTAACTAGGCAATAGGATCAGGATCATTTCTTACTTCTGGGTGGTTGGAAGCAGGGTGTAGAAAGTTTACTAGGATAATGTGAAATTTGGTGTTATTCCCTTTTTGGTTTTAGACCAATAATTTACAAACACTAGGCTGCATCTGAATTCCCGCCCTCCCTTCCTCCCCTATTGGTTCTGTTTCTCTGAAGAACACTGATTAAGAGAGACATGGAAAATACTGATGTCACATGTGAGTGCTCACCACACACATGTGAAGCTTACGTTGTAGGTAAGGCTTTTGATTATCAGGTAACAAGATGATCTATCCATGTCAGTCATCCTCTTTCTCTAGCCATCCTATGCTTGCTCAGTGCACTGTTGAACAAAGTGCCTATGGCTGCAGGGATGGAAGTTATTATTCATGTGCTCAAAATTATAGGCGTACTTTTACTAAGACTGAACTGGCTACCATTAGTGCTGAGTATCTAGCCTGCCAATAACAGTGTTCATTTTTGAGCCCCTGATACCACTTTGTTGCCTATGGGAATTAGCCAGCCACTAGGTAGCATATTGATTACATTGAGCCTCTTCCATCATGAAGGGGGCAGCAGTTTGTCCTCATAGGGAAAGATACTTACTCTGCCTTTCTTGCCCTCGATTCTTTTCCATTATCCAGGACTAACTGAATGTCTCAAGCTATCCCACATAATCTTATTTTTGACTAAGAAAGCTATTGTACAACAACAACAACAAAATAGAGGCAATGGGCTTAAATCTATGGTGGGGAGGTGTCACTGGTTTATTGTGTATTCCTTAAACTAAAACACAGATGACCTCAGAGAACAGTGGAATGGTTTATTAGATGCATAGTTACAAACCTGTGTGGGTGACAACACTTGTAGATTTGAGTAATTGTTATACATGATGTGATATATGCTTTGAACCAATGACCATATACAATGTTATTTCATCCATAGTCAGAACACCAGAGTCAAGAAACCAAGAGATTTAAGTAGAGTGGGTTTATTCACTCTTACCACAAATAATCCTGTCATAAAATTTGTACTTCTTCCTCCTTTATCTTTTGATTGTACTAGCATAAAAATTCTTATTTCCCATGGAAAAAATGATCACACCAGTAAACTAAAAAAGAGTTCCATTTAACTGGAAGCTGAAATCGCCTTTTGGCACCTGTAGCCTCCCCAGCACACTAAACCAACACACAAATAAAGGTATTGATCTGCTGACTGGGATAACTGATCCTGGTTATCAAGGGAACGTAGAGTTGCTGCAACCCAACTGGGGAAAGAAAGAGTGGAACCCAGAGGATTCTTTTAGGTATGTCTTGGAACTGACCAGTGGCAAAAGTTAATGGATGGCTACAGTAGCCTAATAGTGAAGGCCAAAAGATACCAGAGAAAGCTGAAGAGATAGCTGATCTTTGACAGCATGAAATTGGATACTTGGGTACATATATAAAAAAAAAAGGGATGGATTAAATACCTCCTAAAATCACTTTTACTTTTAAGATTCTATATCTCTATAACCCCCAAACAGAACTCTCCTTTATGCTTCTGATCCCATTTCATTGTCATTACTCAGGGCTTCAGGGTAGCTGGGATATATTTCTTCTCTTGAAATTCTGTCTTGTTTCCTTTACTTCTCTTGAATCTAACAAGCAATCAACTAGTTCCCATTGGAATTTTAGATGTAAAAATATCGGGGAAGTTACATGGAAAAGGAATTATAATAAATGAGGCTCTTGATTGTTAAAATTTGAAGTAGATTACATGGTAAACCATAGCTGTAATATCTTATCATTCAAATTAACTTGCATTGACTTTGTTTAATAATCTGTCTCATAACAGGCATCCACTCTAATAGAATCTTACTGGGTTGACTGGATCACTCATATAATAGTCATGTTTGGGCTACTCAGTCTTTGCTTGCTGGTTCTCAGACTAATCCAATATTTCAGTCAGATCTGCCCTCTTGTTACCAAGATTCTGACTTACTGGTTTCTAAGTGATTTCCCCAATAACTACCAAATAAAATCTCTTTGCAAGACTAATATGATCTAATTGTACAAAAAAAGTATATACTACCCTCTCTCTTACGTGTCTTTTCTAGCTCATTTGCCTCTGGACAATAACATACTCTTTTCTAGTGGTTTCTATATGACCTACTGCAATCATACTTGTTAACAGCATTCCAGATTCTTGAGTTCCCAAAGAGAGAAATCGAGAGGAAACCCCAGAAAAATTTCTAGACACATTTTATTAAGCTTATGTTCCAGTACAAGGGAGGCAGCAGAGAGGAAAGGAAAGTCCTCTGCCTCCTGAGTTGGCTTTGTTTGGCTGCTTTTATTAGCTGGGGACCAAGCCAGGTTGCAGGAAAAGGTGGGTTTTTTGAAAGTGGTGAGCTTTTCTCACTGGCTACCATTGCCTGGTAACCATGTAGCATAGCACTTGCACTGTGGGGTAAGATGGCGGACTGCTCTTTGAAGCCACTCCTGGAAGGTTTTATAGTGGTCAAACCTTGATCAGCTGTGCATACAGAATAGTAGTTTCTACATCTGTAGGGAAGTAAATTGTTAGATGGGATATAATAAGCAGCTATTTCTGCATTTTTGTGTAAGGGGTGATGGAGTGTTGGCACTCTTGCAGTCAGCTCATCCAGCATTCCTCCTGTCCAGCGAGTATTCCTTTGGCCTGGTCCAAGTCCCTATGCTGTCTCATACTGCCCTTTCCTTTTGAGCTCCTTCCCCCCAGGATCCCTCTCCCCGCACCCCCGAGCTTTTCTATTTCCCTTCATCCTTGATCCCAGTGTTTATGGAGCTGAGCTTCACCCGCACTTATTTTATGTCTGGTGATATAACATAGGGAGTCCTAACATAACCCAATCTAGTAATAAAAATAATTGTGTTTCTGAAATTAACCTGTATTATGATTATTTGGCCTGGACCAAAGGTGAATCACATGGTAAAGGAGCCATAGAATGTTAAAGGGGAGTCCAATTTAGTCTGATCCTCTCATTTTATAGATAAAAATAATGAGACCCTCAGGATTGCTCAGTACCATATTAGGAACTTATGTCCAAACATTTTGATTTTAGTTCAGTGCATATTCTCTAACATCATATTGATACTCTGCTATTATTTTTAGGGTATAACCATAGAGTTGATAATTTTCAGATTTCAAATTTTATTTAATAACCTTTCATATATACACAGAATTAGTGCTTTCAAATACCTTGATAAGGATTACCTACATTTAAAGGCAATTATATATTCTTCTCAATCCCCCACCCCCCTTTAAAAGAAGCTTTTAATATAGTTGCCTTTTCTCTGAAAAACTGTTAAGATTGTTCCAAGAGACCACAACACAGGGTTTTAAAACAATTTTAGATAGGCAGTCATTTTTGCCATTAGTTTCTTACAGATTTTATTTTCTTCTCCGAAAATGTTTTTTTTTTTTAGAAAGCCCTAGAAAGTAATAGTGACTCAGAACAAAGATATTTTCTAAAAATTGCCCATTGTTCTGTTACTCCCCATTCAGGCAAATTTCAATTTTGTTGATTTAAATTATGTAAGGAATAATTATTAAAACTATATATTGGATTAGCTTTCTTGTTTTTTTATTTTATATCTGAGGCAGTAACCCTACCAATGGATGGAGCTTGTCTTGCAGTCTATTGATTGGCTGCTGCATATCAAGGTTGGGTAAACTTAATGCTGAGGGCTTTCGGTAATGGACAAAGTTTCAAAAGTCTCTGGATTACTCTGGGGCTGTGCTCAAAAGCCATAACTGAACGTGTAAATTGGAAAATTGAAACAATCTATGTATCTTGATAATTCAAATAAATGGTCTAATATTTGCCTCAATTACCTTGAATCTACAAGAAAATGTGTTCTTATGTTTGAATTAGTATGAAAACTGCCTCAGTGTTTTATTCCAATTTACATGTCCAGATATAGCTTTAGGGTAGTAATAATAGTGACAATTTCCATTATATTCCAGATACTATTAACTGATTTTCATATATTATTTCTAACCTTCATACAAATCCACAAACTAGGCATTGTTATTCCCATTTTACCCATGAGAAAACTAAGCTTCTAGAAGCTATAAGATTTATAAAGAGCTTGAAGTACTAATTTTCTTTGAAGAAAATTGGCAAAGTGATAAAAGAAAGCAATACATGTTAAGTCTCAGGAAATGAAGAAATGCTAGCAACATTATTTATCAATTTGAAAAGACAAGAAATAAAGTCCAAGGTCTTTGCTCTTTTTTCATGGTCATAGTAAGTGATGATTTTGGTCTCTGCCTTCCTTTCTTTGTAAGTTTAGATAATTATTTCCATGCTTAGTTTTTAAATTTAATTTAATTTTCCAAATCTTCAAGTGACTAAGTTGAAACTAAGAGGCTGTAAAACAAAAAAATATCATGCTCTATATAAAATGGCATGTGTCAAAATCCCATTACATCCTCCTTCTAAGGCAATTATTTACACAACCAAGCTATATTTGAATGCATTAACTTGCTACAATTTTAACAGAGGCAGTCTGTGTGCTCAAATCCCTCGAATACTGATGGAATTGTGATTACACCCTGAAAAGAGAAGAGTCTGAATACAAATTTTAGAGAGTCAGAAAGTGTTTAATGTCTCATTGTAGGCATCGAGGTTCTAAATCACATTCCAGTCAACAACTCTGATCTTCATATCAATGCACAAATGGAACAGAAGAGAAAAGCCAGGAAAGCTGTTTTCTGAGTGAAACACTGATTTTATTCTCATATTACCAGCAAGAGACCATTTGGGATATTTAAGCCTGAGGTTGAGTGTTGCACATTTGTTAGAGCTCCTCAATGTTTGAAATAGATTTTCCCTTTAGGGAGCCCATCCATTTGGACAAGTGCTACATCAGATCAAAAGACATGGGAAGAGGTATTTTGTGCACAGATTGAATTTTTTTCTGGCAAAGTAACATAGCCTTTTAGCACAACATTGTCTATTCTCTACTAAGTTTTTTTTTTTTTTTTTAATAGTTGGAGTCTGTTTTCCAGTAAGTGTAAGGTTTTTTTCATGTGGCAAATTGGCTAGCAGCCACCTGGAGATCATTTGAAATGAAACCTGGCATTATGGGATTTAGTTTCTCAGCTCTGGTTGATATTGTTTTCGAGTTTATTAAATGTTGATCAAATTTCTCATTGTATTGAAGTTTTCATCCTTTGGCTTTTGTGCTATTTACTATTTGAGAAATGCAAATATTAATATAAACTTTTGGTTAAAATGATATTCTGTTAAAAATGTCATGAAACTTCTAAAAAGATAACATGTCTATAGCTTTTTATTTCTTTTAATTTGAAAAAAGGCAGTGTCATCAGCACCTTAAGTCTATCATTACCTTAAAATGGTTTGAACTGAGGCACAGTAAATCCAAAGTGCTATTTTAACTATAATGAAAGGTTATTCTAGCATTGGAAAGCAATGGCCACATTTTATTTCCAAATGGTGATACTGATCCATTTTAGGTGAACATTGTTTACAAGAGCCTTGAACACAAACCCTGGGCCATATTCTATGGTCAACCAGCTTCAAGTATTTGGACACAGCACCAGGAAAAGTGCCACTGTGGGGGAAAGTTAGGGAATGGAGAAAACGAGGAAAAAAGTGTTCTGTTTTTTTCCACCATGTATTTAGAATTCCTGGCATGACTGATCTAATTTTCCCCTGTTGTCATTAGCAATCGCTGCCAATCATGGCTAATGATCTAATTCCAAAGTGAAAACAGAGTTGGCCGAAGTGCAGTTGGAACTACTACTGCTGCATCTCTGGGGATGTTATTGGAAACTTTACAAAGTCTTGCTTCCAAACTACTGTCTTCTGATACAACATAATGGAAAATCGGAGCAATTATTTAGATAATATGTGCAAACAGTACATTTTCACCTTTGGTTTATTGAAGAAAAATCTCTGTTTTTTAGTTATAGCCTTTCTTGACTTTTAGCACTTCTTGCTAGAACCATTCCCTTTTCTGAAATTTTTCTTAATTGATATTTGAATCCCTCTACAACTTGCCCTCCATAGTGCCTGGAATCCATTAGTTGTTGGCTAACCATTCAATGTTTTTAAAGCTAAATTTTTTCTTTTATAAATATGAGGCGGAATAACAGCAGTTAGGAAAACAAGAACTGGTGTCAGACTACCTAGGTTCAAATATTACTTCCTCTACTCAATGGCTGTGCGACTTCAGATAAGTCACTCAGCTCTCAGGGGCTGCATTTCTTCATCTATGAAATGAGATAATAGTATTACCAGTCTCAAGCACCAATATTCAACTGATATATGCCTGTGTACCATTTGTTAAAACCCTGAAATGCTTCTGCACTGAATTGGTAATAGCTGCAGACTCAAATTACCAAAATGCTTCCCCTTCTCTCTACTGCCTCAGTACACCTTTGCTCTTCCCATTCTGCAAGGGTTTGTTTGCTCAGTAGGGGGCCTCCAGGTCCCCGCACCTCCCCCCCTTCCCCGTGTTATATTCAGCATCTGTCTTACCATTGTGAGTTTTAAATGAATTGATATATGTTAATATATTTAGAATAGCACCTGATGTTCATTAAGCACTGTCCAGGTTGCTTTTATGAATAGGTAGTAAATCTCTTGCATAGTTTGCATATCTCCCTGAATCACGGTGTAGTAGGTGGGCAATCCATTCATTCTTCTTAAAAATTAAATTAAGTTAAATTTAGTTTAACTTAATTTTATTGTGGTAAGAACACTAAACAAAATTTTAAGTGTATAATACACCATTGTTAACTACAGGCACAATGTATACAGCAGACCTCTAGGACTTATTCCTCTTGCATAAATGAAACTTTATACCCATTGAACAGCAACTCCCTATTTCTCCCTCCCCCAGCTCCTGATAACCACCATTTTACTCTCCGCTTCTATGAGTTTGATTATTTTAGATATCTCTTATATGTGGAATCATGCAGTATTTATCTTGCTGTGACTGGCTTGTTTCATCTAGCATATTGTCCTCAAGGTTCATCCATATTGTTGTATATTATAAAACTTCCTTCATTTTTAAGGTCAAATAATTTTCAATTGTATGTGTATACCATATTTTCTTTATCCACTTAACTGTTAGTGGATATTTAGGTGGTTTTCACATCTTCACTATTGTGAATAGTACTGCAATGAACTTCGGTGTACTAATATCACTTTGAGATCTTGATTTCAATTCTTTTGGATAAATACCTAGAAGTAGGAGTGCCAGATCATATGGTAGTTCTATTTTTATTTTTTGGAGAAACCTCTATACTGTTTTCCATAATGGCCACACCATTTTACATTTCCACCAATAACATATAAGGGTTCCAGTTTCTCTATGTCCTTGCCAACACTTGCCTTTTTGTTAATAGCCATTCTGTCAGATGTGAAGTAGTATCTCATTATGGTTTTGATTTGTGTTTCTCTGATGATTAGTGACATTAAATAGCTTTTCATATATCTGTTTGTCTTCTTTGAAGAAATGTCTATTCAAGTTCTTTGCCAATTTAAAAAATCAGGTTATGAGTTTGTTTGTTTGTTTGTTTTTGCTAATAAGTTATAAGAGTTCTTTATATATTTTGGAAATTAATCTCTTATCAGATATATGACTTACAAATATTTTCTCCCATTTTATAGCTTGCTTTTACATTCTGTTGGTTGTTTTTTGTTTGTTTGTTTTTGTTTTGTTTTGTTTTGTTTTTGCTGTGTAGAAGCTCTTTAGTCTCATTTGTCTATTTTTTTCTCTCATTGCCTTAATGCTTTTGGTGTCATATCCATGAAATCATTGCCAGTACCAATGTCATGAAGCTTTTTTCCTACATTTTATTCCATGAGTTTTACAATTTCATGTCTTATGGAAATTTTATCTATCTATTTTAAGTTGTTTTTACATATGGTGTAAGTTAAAGGTTCAAATTCATTCATTTGCATAAGAATATCTAGTTTTCCTAACACTGTTTGTTGAAGAGACTGTCCTTTCCCATTATGTAATTTTGGCACCCATGTTGAAGATCAGTTGACTGTACATGCATGGGTTTATTTCTCAGCTCATTGTTCTAATCTATTGGTCTGTATGTCTGTCTTTTGGCCAGTACCATGCTGTTTAAATTATTGTAGCTTTGAAATATATTTTAAAATCAGGAAATGTGATGACTCCAACTTTCTTCTTTCTTAAGAGTATTTTAACTATTCAGAGTCCTTTGGGTTTCATATAAAATTTAGAATTGTTTTTCAATTTCTGTAAAAAATGCCATTGGGAATTTGATAGAAATTTTATCTCTAGATTGCTTTGGGTAGTGTGAACATTTTAACAATATTAAGTCTTCCAGTCCATGAACACAGATGTGTTTCCATTTATTTACATCTTTAATTTTTTTCATTAATGTTTTATAGTTTTCAATGTACAAATATTTCATCTCTTTATTTAATTTTATTCCTAAATATTTTCTTCTTTTGATGCTATTGTAAATGGGATTGTTTTTTTAAATATCCTTTTCTGGTAGCTCACTCTTAGTGCATAGAAATGCAACTGACTTTTTATGCTGATTTTGTATTCTGCAACTTCACTAAATTTACTTATTCTAACATTTGTGTAGTTTTTAAAATTTTCTACATATAAGATCATGTCATCTGCAAACAGAAACAATTTTACATCTTCCTTTCTAATATTGATGTTTTTTTTCTTTTTCCCAATTTCTTTGGCTGAAACTTCCAGTACTACGTTTAATAGAAGTGGCAAGAGTGAATGAACATCCTTGCCTTGTTTGTGATCTTGGAAGAAAAGCTTAAGTTTTCATTGCTGAATATGAAATTAGATGTGGGCTTTCTATATATGGCCTTTGTTGTGTTGAGTAATTTTCTACTTTTTCTAGTTTATTGAGAAGTTTTATTTTATTTCATCAAATGCTTTTTCTGCATCTATTGAGATGAGATCATGTGATTTTTATTCTTCATTGTATTCACCAATTTTCATATGTTGAACCATTCTTGCAGCGATAAATCTCACCTGCAAGGTATGTAACCCTTTTAATATGCTATTGAATTCAGTTTACTAGTATTTTATAGAGGATTTTTGCATCTATATTTATTAGGAATGTTGGCTTGTAGTTTTCTTTCTTCATGGTGTCTTTCTTTGTCTGGCTATGGTACCAGGATAATGTTATCCTCATAAAATAAATTTGGAAGTGTTTTCTTCTCTTCAATTTTTTTAAGAGATTGAGAAAGATGGGCATTAATTCTTTTTTATAATATGTTTAAAATGATAAATATTTTGACTTTTAACTTTCCAAAAGACTACCAGCAAACCTGTGGATCAAGCCAAGCTTATTTGAACCTCTGCAGTAATGAAGAACATCACCTTGACAGAGTTTTAGTAGTGTCTCAACAGGTGACAGATTGGTGAAACGTGTTTAAAATGTTTGAGGTCCGAGGTCAAGGGGCTCAAAGTATGTCTTTCAAGGTGAGGAATCTACTGGGATTGGACAGAGTTTGTAATATAATAGAGTCGTTAGAAAGATTCTTGAAAAGTAAACTCTCATTTAATAAGTAAACTCTTATTTAATAATCTATTGTCTGATAGGAGAGAGAATTATCCAGAGGAGTAAATTGTCTGGCTTAATCAGTTTGCATTTCTTGAAGCAAAGGCTGTAGTTATTTATTGGATTAAAGCCTTATTTTTCTGGGGCAAAAATGTCCTGTGTCATGTTCATATTGTGGCATCAGGTATCAGTGCTATGGGTAAGCTCTGTGGATGCAGATGATCTAAATCCTCAAATGCTATAAAGAAAAGACAATAGAGAACATTAGGATAAAGTGATTGAGATGCCAGGAAGGCGGCAAATTATATTATTAAATTGGGTGGTCACCATTGGCCTTGTAATGAATAGACTTTTAGATGGTGAGGTAATTAGCCAAGTTGGATATCTGGTTTATTTGACTATTTTATTAATTCTCTGGATTTCGCATGGGTCGAAGTTTAATCTAAGCTGAAATACTGTTTATAGAGGTCAAAAATCCTACTTTGTCTTTAGTTTCTCCCAAATATTTCTATTGAAAAATTTTGGGGTTTGAATTTTCTGTAAATTCTTCAATATGGAACTTTATTCCAATTGGAGAAAATTGGTTTAAATGTAAGTCAATAAGAAGCTCAAGGAGGGATGAAGTATTAAATTTAAACATTTGTCATGGGGGTCGCTTTTGAAATTGTTCTTTTCTCTTTTTATCTGCCTTTTAGTTAACTGAAACATGCTGTAAATCTACAAAGGAAACATTTTTTCTCCTTCTAAACTGATTTCATTTCTCTCCATTAACAATATCCCAGTGAAAACATCCATTCAAACAACTAACTGATAATTTTTGCTTTTGTTTAAAGAAACACTATATTCTCCAATTTTGCTTTGTCTCCAAAACATTCTTAGAAATTAGTTTTAACTTTTGCATTTTAAGAACTATTATTTTATGCTGTGGATAATTCTTCCTTTTCAATCTTACAGTCTTGGCCACCACTTAGCAGGAAGATTTGCATTGTCTCTAACCAATATCGTGGGAAAATCTACTTTGAAATGGATCTATTTAATGTTATCAATAGCTAATGTAAGCCAAGTGGATATTTTTTGTTCTTTCCACAAGTCACTATATTCATAAAGAAAATAACTGGAAATGAATCATTCTCATTTATTAATCAGCAAGGGAATGTTTTGAGTTTTTCTTTCCTTTTCACAATGAAGAGTAGTTGTCATTAGCAAAGATGAAAACCAAGACATTGCAATCCAGTGTCAGATTTATCTTTGAGCCATAAATGAACTTTTCTTTGTTGAATAGATTACTGAAACATAGATGCACCCTTTCTACCAACCATATGTCATTAAGGCAGACTGCGTAACACTGGGATTCCAAATGAAAGAGACAACACATATGTGAAATCATATCAGATGTGGGCTGAAGAATAGATCTAAGCCTGATTTCATTCTTTCTGTAGGTATAACTATTTGAATTAATCCAAAGTCTACAAAAAGAAAAGAATCTTATTTGTCTCCTAATAAAATATGAGTTAAAATTAGAGCAGTTACTGATATGCTAATTTGCATTGCTGAATATACAATGAGTACTTATTAAATATTTGTTGAGTGTTTGATTAATTGGTCTCTATTCTTACAGTTAGGGAAACAGAGGAGTGGTACATCATCCTGATTTTATCCTTGGCTCTGCCACATGAGTTTATGCCACTTAGTTCTCTACCACCATGTGCTTCCTAACCTAATGTATCCTGTGAGCCTGGGCTCAAGATGAGAAATAAAGAAAATTTCATTCTAACATTAAAACAAGACTTATTCGGTTCTCCTTAACCACTAGTTCTATATTTTATTGATATTATTAAGTCTTTATATTCATACGTTTTATTGCCTAGTAAAATTTTACCTAGTAGTTTTTTTTCCTTTTTGCCACTATCTGTGTTACATTTGTATTGGTTCTCATATATGTAACTACCATGATTGGAATCTTTCTAAGCCTCATAATAGTTCTATCATTACTTTCATTTTCCATATAAGACACTTAAGGATGAAAGATGGAGTTGACACTGGCTAAGGAAGAAATAACATTATATATGGTCATTGGTTCAAAGCATATATCACATCATGTATGACAATTACTCAAATCTACAAGTGTTGTCACCCATGCAGGTTTTGTAACTATGCATCTAATAAGCCATTCCACTGTTCTATTAGGTCACCCGTGTTTTGGTTTAAAGAATACATGATAAAACCAGTGACATCTCCCCCCATGGATTGCCTGTTTTTTCAGTCACCGATTATATGGCCTCCAAGCTCCTCAGGGACAGTGGTGTATTTTATCTGAGTGGGGACTTAAATATTGAAGGGCCACTCTTTATTTTATTCTTCTTTGGTGGCCTAACATAATTTGTCCTTTTCAATCAAGAGGCATATCTTACATTACAAAAACTGGAATCAGTAAGCTTGAATAACAAATCTCTAATGTCCTCAGGATTTCTAGAACCCACACCTAGCAGAGAACTCACAATCCTTAGTGCCTTCCAGAGATTGTCTACTGGGGTTGAGTCCATACACAATTAGGCTAGATCACTGTGCTTGTAGCCGGAAATGAGAATAATTTTCTGAATCTCACACATGCTAGTCATGTTGTAATCTCTTAGAAGCTTTTTCTAAAGGATACAGCAACTCAGGTATCATCCCCATCAACACCCATTGGTAAAATGATTGGATGGAATCTGTGACCTGTTGCTAGCTACTTCTGCAGAAGCTTTCTGCAAAAGAGGCTCAAGTGAAAGAATTCCTCAGGATATTCTAAAGAAATAAAGGCACATACTGATTTTGTTGCTTGTATATGCCAATAAAAAGGGAACTATATAAAATTCCATACAATTCTAAGTATTTGTTAGTTTAAAATAAAATCTATCATCTTAAAAATTCCATGACCAGTTTTCCAACAAACAAAATAGTAGTTGACATAACATCTTAGAAAAAAAGACAGATTATTTTCCACATTTACTCTCATTCTATTTTTCCACTGATTTCTTTGTTCAACCTAATTTACCCTGTGCCCATGGGGCAATTCTAATGTACATTGTGAAACCAGCTAAACTTCTCTTGACATTAAAATTGCTTACAAATATATGATTGCTGCATATTCAAGTTCTATATTACTACAAGTTCTAACCCAGTAATTATTTATGCTGGACTTCCTATTAGGAACTTTATAGTGTGAGGTATTGACTAAAGAGTAAAGTAAACAAAATACATTTTCATGTCAGAAATGGATTTTATACTTGTTCATGGTTAAGTGACAATGAATAATAAATAGGTAGGCAGAAATAACATTACTTATTTGCCTTTAAGAAATCCAATTATTACTAAATGTGTTGCTCCTCAAGGTCCCTGAGTTCTAGGTCATCTGGTCCAGCCTGGAGAAAAATGATAAAGTAGGTGAAATTTGCCTTGACATAGAATTTCTCTTTCTCTTGCCCTTAGTAGGGCTCCTAATTATTTATTTAATCTCTGCTCGTTCATTTATTATCTTTACATTTAGTGCAAATTAAGTTCTTATATTCCTTTTCTGATATATTTTTATTTTGATTCTTTTCTCCAAAGGTGTTATTGGAGACTTTGCCTCTAATTTCAGGAAATATAGGGATCCTGATATAGTATGTTATATAGTTCCACTGAATATATTTTAATATTAATTTTAAACTTTAATTTCTTTAAAAGAAATGTGTAGTATTAGCTTTATTTTCTTTCTTAATATCCTTTTCTCATTCCAGATTACACTATGACTAAACGCTTATTTGTTTACTTTAAATTAAAGGAATAGTTAATTCCTATGTGTTATCACTTCATTATTTTTCTCATTTTCTTACACATTTCACCTTAAAATAAATAAATTCTTCCTTTTCTAAACTTGACTTTGTCCCCGCTTTTTTGTACATTTGTACAAATCAATAATTTTTTAAAACTACTTTTTGGTGACGCACTGTATATTCTAAAGAAAGAGTGGCCTCTATAAGCAGATAAACTTGAATAATCTATTGATGGTAATAACATTAATAATATTGATAAAGCTCATAATACTTGTATTTTTAAAGAAGAACATATCAAAGATAAATATCAATGTAGATAAAAACAAAGATGCCATTGGACAAAGAGACACATTTATATTAGAAAAAAACCATTACATTTTGAATGCTTTTTCATCTTTTCTAATAATGATTAACACGGCACTATTGGTTATGAGAGCTCAGCAATTTGGAAAAAAATTTCCCTTCTTTTTCAGTGCTTTAATTAGACGTGGCAAATGAGACAAGCACGCCATTGAAATACAATGAAATTCTCTTCCTTCCGAAATGCTTCTGTGGTGGTTCCCACTTCGATTTCATTGCAGTCTCTCAGTCTCCACCCTTAGCCATGGTTTTGTTGCTCTGATCATTAATATTGACATACAGCCATCGATACATAAGCTTGCTTCTATAAATGGATTAATGTATTGTAAAAAATTATGGAAGATAAAATGTTGTATATAATGGCAGTCAATTCACCCAGACTTTCTGCTTCTCTCTCCGGCTTTAAATACACACACACAGACACACACACACACACACACACACACACACACACACACACACACACAATAACAAGGAGGCCCTGGGAATGTGGTAAAGCTTCAAGTTCACTGTAAGATGGGGAGGAGATAGCCTGTTGTGTCAAGAAGCAGGCTTTGGAGAGTTTGTCAGGTGCCCCTAGAAGAGAAAGGACAAGACCTGTATGTCATAGCTCTTAAGCAAGCTTTCCTAAGAATGTATTTATGTCAAATTCACATACTCATCTCAGTGGTCTGCCTTGACTTCCTTTAAGAACCACTTAAGCTCTGAAGATCTGTTTTCTCCTGCAGGGACTCAGCTCCTTCCAACTTACATGAAGGCACTGTTCTCTCCAGTATTCTCAGAGGACATACCATATTCCTACTGTATCGGCACACAGTGTCTCTGTGTAGTTGTACACTATCTACATTGACTCACATCTCAATTCTCCTGCCTCTGCTTGCCCCAGCTTCTCCACAGGTGAACTCACTAATCTTGTCACATACAATACCTTGGCATTTCATGTCTATATTTAACCCTGTTTGCCTCACATTGCTCAGTTTCTAGATATCATGCCCACCTTCCCAGATAGACCATATCCTGGGTCCTTGATAAACATATGTAATTAGAAAAAATTTAAGGAGCTTCAATTGATCTATTCCAGTTTGGCTGAGTCTTTGCATTTGGTCACGCTCATTATTTTGACTGAGGATATAGTTATTGAGCCATTCTTGCTGCAAAACTCATCTGGAACATTTGTCCTTTCTCTGATCATTGAGACTCTCACATGGCCCTTAAATCACAGTTCCTTCTAACAGAGAATAGTTCTCTGTGAGGGACAGAGTCCAGGATCAGTCCATGCACCGTAATTTATAGCACTAGCCTTCTGTATGGATCACTATTTTATGTTTTATTCTAAAATCCTGAATCTTCCCCAAATACCCTTTAAAGCCTGGAGCCTTGCTTCTTCCTGGGGATGGAAGCCAGATCCTAACATCTAGCAGCCTTCCCTAATGCCTATAATCAGTCTGGGTTGTAGAATATCACTTTCCCCTGGATTTTCTCATAACCATTTTTCATCACTTGTTAGCACATTTCATACTTCTTCTCAGAAATTTAGTTCTTATAAATTACCCCAGTTGTATTTAAGATTGCATGATCCTTGTTCACCATGCCTTGCCTTCCCAGACTCTGCTATCCTCAGAGCTTGTTCCCATGTCTGCCCAGATGTGTAGGATTTGTGTCAGGCCCCATCATCGTCCTTTTTCACTTGACTATTTTACTGTGAGAAAACAACTATACCACGCCAATTATGTCAGAGATATCAGAATACACATTTTATTTCGTATACTGAAACAATGATCACGTTTCATAGCAATCTGAATTTATTACCAAGATAGAGACAAACTTTTTATGAAATTCATCAAAGAGTAGAACCATCAAGAAAGCCTACTTTGCTGTTCCCTGCCACTGTTGTCTAACCATGCAACTGTGCTTTTCTCAAGTTGTCCATCTCTGATAACGCCCAGTGTCTGAGTTTCAGTGGCTCCCCTTCTTCACCAAATTCAAGGTTGTGCAATTTTGGGTCGGCAAGGCCTTGTATTCTTCCTGAAATTTGATTCAGAAGGATATTTATCCTTCATTTAAAACAGAACCGTCCATCTTCCTGAATATTGTGTCTGTCTTTCTTCTAAGCTGTAATTCTTTCAATTCAAGTTCATAGTCTTGCATTTTTAGCTGCCTAAGTTGCTGGATAAGTTGGAGGAAAGATATTACAATAAAAGAAGATAATTATATTTATTAATATTATTTATTTATAATATATAAATCCCAACCTTTTAGGAAGATTAATAATTAAACAACCTGTTAAATTTATTATCATTGAAATCTGGTACCTGAAAATATAAAAGTATATCTTAAGATGATACAGAAGCAAACTCATATTCTAGAATTAGAAGTTTTATCTCCTTTTTCCAACAGCTATGCATGTATTGCCAACATAATGGGTTCCAGGCCATGGCTAGTTTTTATAAAACAGCATTTGTGGGATTCATGTGTTCATAGCACCTAGACATATCTGTGAATTACTTTCTATTCTGAATTAATTCTATTCTCTGCTACATTATACTTATTACCAGCAATCTTCTAAAAGCACATTCAAGAAAATGAAATCTTAACTATTTTTCATCTGAGTTAGGTGACTATTGAGGAAATGTAAAATGAATCCATATATCATATATAATGTAATAAAGTTAAAGAGTTTACTAATTTATTAATATATTAGTAAGTATAAAATTAGTTGTATAGAATTTATAAATTTATTAATATATTAGTAGTTATAAAATTTAAATATTAATGGTGGCTACCATTTAAGTGTTTATCATCTGTTAGGTCTTTTTACTGTATTAACTTGGTTCATCCCCACAACCACTGTTTGAGGAAGATAATTACTTTATTTTACAGATGAGGAAACAGATTTAGAGAGATTAAAGATCTTGACCAGATCACTCAGATAATGAGGATGAGACCTGGGACTTTGCCTGATTCCCATGTCTTTTTATATCATTTACATCATTACCTCAAATACTCTAAACACAGAGCTAAGGAATAAGGCTTAGTGACAACGTCTTAATGTTGAGGACATCTACACATCACCAATTCATGTTAAAAATACGCAAACATGATCCAATCCTGGTTAAGTATTCAGTGAAAGTGATTTATTATTCAATACCAATATCAAGTAGGTGAAGTGGCAGTGTATGAAGGTACATAAAGATATAAGGCAGAACAGCCAAAGACACTCTATACTTGATCTCATAAAAGTGTTACTCCAGATCAATGTGTCAACTGATGAACAGCATAATTCACATGAGGCTGCTGTGTTAAAAGCAGCAGGGACCACACCCCTACCAGGCATTGGAAGAACACAGAGTAGGGAGAACAGAAATGGGTCTGTTTGTCAGATCACCACTCACCCCAACCCAGGGGAGTCTAGGAGAGAGCCAATTAAATGGAGAAAATATAATCACTTCTAACGTCTTCACCATTATCAAGGCCATTAAAGACATATAAAAAGCACAGCAGCTAACCACATTCATAAATAGTAAACTAGCCTTTGAGAAAGCAGTAAGAACTCAGTCTCATAAGTAACTAGATGTATGTTAATTTAATTTTATTGGAAGGAAAAGTAGGAAAATATAAAACATTAATCACTATCTTAGGAATGATTTATTTTGCATATATGCCTACAGAGAGAAGGGAAGCTGTTTGTTTTTGGTAGTCTTCCAGCTCCTGCTTCCTTCTTGATCATCAGGGGGCTACATTCATACATCTTCCATATGTCTATAGTAGATTAGCACTGATGTGGCCATCCTCTGCTTTTGTGTTTACAGCCAGAATCCACTGACTTTCATGGGCAAACAGTGGTGAGTATGCTATTTGTGATAAAGCTATTATGCATGAGACCTCTGGGTCAAACAGTCTGATTCAAGGACTGTGACACATGCCCAAGTTATTATTTCTCCCCTATCATATATAAACATACCCCCTTTTTATCTTATTTTTTTCCAGCTTAAGTGAGATGCAATTGACATATAACATTGTGTAAGTTTAAGGTGTACGATATATATACATGTACAGTGTGAGAGGATTACCACAATGAGGTTAGTAAACACATCGAGCACCTCACACATTTACCTTTTTTTTTTTTGTGGTGAGAACATATAAGATCTACCTACTCTCTAAGCAACTTTCAAGTATACAATACAGTATTGTTAATTATAATCACCATTCTGTACATTATAGCCCCAAATTTGTTTATCTTATAGCTGGAAGTTCGTACTCTTTGACCACTGTCATCCATATACCCTTCCCTCCAACACTCTGGCTGCTGGCAACCACCAATCTGATCTCTGCTTCTATGAACTTGATTTTATGTTTAATTTTTTTCTTTTTAGATTCTACATTAAGTGAGATCATACAGTATTTTTCTTTCTCTGTTTGACTTATTTTACTTAGCATAATGCCCTCTAAGTCCATCCATGGTATTGCGAATGGCAGGATTTTCTTCTTTTTTTGTAATTGAATAATATTTCATTGTATACTTATAGATCATATTTTCTTTATCAATTCATCCACTGATGGATGGTTATGTGATTCCATGAATTGGCTATTGTGCATAAGGCAGTAATGAACATGAAGATACAAATATCTCTTTGAGATTGTAATTTAATTAACTTTGGATATATATATGTATCTAGAAGTGATATTCTGGATCATATGGTATTTTTTTTTTTTTTTTATTCTTCGAGGAACCTCCATACTGTTTTCCATAGTGGTTGCACTAATTTACATTCCCATCAATCGTGCGTAAGGATTCCCTTTTCTTTACATCCTCACCAACACTTGCAATCTTTTGTGTTTTTGATAGTAGCCATTCTAGCAGATATGAGGTGATATCTCATTGTAGTTTTGATTTGCATTTCCCTGATGATTAGTAATATCGAGTACTTTTTCATGTATCTGTTGGTCATTTGTATAGCTTCTTTGGAAAAAGTCTATTCAGGTCCTCATGCACTGCTGGTGGGACTGCAAATTGGTATAGCCACTGTGGAAAATAGTATAGAAGTTCCTCAAAAAACTAAGAATTGATCTACCATATGATCCAGCAATCCTACTGCTGGGTATTTACCCCAAAGACTTGAAAACCCATATCCGAAAAGATATTTGCACACCAATGTTCATAGCAGCATTATTCACAGTGGCCAGGACATGGAAGCAACCAAAGTGTCCTATGATAGGTGATTGGCTAAAGAAGCTGTGGTACATATATACAATGGAATATTGCTCAGCTGTAAGAAGAGATGAAATACTGCCATTTGCAACAACATGGATGGACCGTGAGATAATCAAGCTAAGTGAAATAAGCCAGACAGAAGTTGAAAATCACATGATATCACTTATATGTGGTATATAAACCTAAAAGCAACAAATGAACAGGACAAAAAAACAGAAACTCATGGACATGGACATTAGATTATTAGCTACCAGAGGGTAGGGGGTGGGCAGAGATGGGGGAGGCAGAAAGGGTAAAGGGGGTTAAATATGTGGTGACAGAAAGAAATCTAATTAAGGGAGGTGAACACACAGTATAAATATATATATGCCTTACTGTAGAATTGTACACTTGAAACTTACTGGATTTTGTTAACCAATGTCACCATAATAAATTTTTTAAAAAGTTGTAAATAGAAAGGTGAAAAAAAAAAAGGCACTAAACACTTTTCACTTCCCAGGAAAGGACATAAGATTTATTCTCTGTTGAAAATAGCGAGGATAATACTGTTCCTTCTAAACTATATGTAGGAGTTGAAACACTTTAGCAATGCATTTTAAAAACTTGTACCCATCGAAAGACTCTGAAGCGTGTTTTAAGGAGCAGTAGAATATTCTAAACTACACTAATTGACAGGTAACAACAGCATTAAAATAACAGACACAAAACAGTATTTTTGTAGATAAGCTAATGCCTGCTTTGCAGGAAGTTTAGAAATGCTCACACTCTTCACCCAAATGTATTGTATTTTTCAAGGAGGATGTTTCATATGACCTCCAGGAACCAGTGCTCTTGGTCACCCTGTGGTGCTTGCTGTGGGTACCCTGTTCGGCTCTGGCTTGTTGTGGAGCAACTCCTGTGGGCCCTAGAAGCAAAAGCAGCATCTGGACCAGTTAAGCCTGCTAAGGGCCTGTCTGCTGTCTGTAGTGCCCATTCATTTCTTGGAGGGATTTGCTGACACTAGTATTGCTTGTACCTTGAACTTTCTCATGGAAATCCTACTGGGGAGAAAGAAACTTAATTTTTACTCCTCCTTTTAGTATACCTCATTCTAAGACTGGACAAGAGCTTAAGGACTAAACCAAAGAGAAATTTTAGTGCTATATTTGCAGTGCTCAGCATCTCTTCGCCATCCTCATCCTGGCCCAGTAGACTTGCACCAAATTTGTGGGCCCAGCTCTCTCTTTTCTGATGAGGTACTTTTTTTTACCTGAAAATACTTCCCAGTCCCCTAGGCAAATAACCTTTGACTGTCAGGTGCCACCAATTATTCAGAGCAGACTTATCCAATTCCATGATGGCTAAAATTTAGTCTACACATGCTAAGACCCCTGATACAGAATTTCTGTTAATTAGTTAGCGCTTTACTTACCAGGACTTTGTAACATTGAGGTTGTTACTATGACATTGAGATCGTCACTATCTCTTATGAGTGTTTCTTTAACTACTAAAAAGTCTGAATGAGAAAAATAATAAAAATCATAACTACTATAACAGAAAGAGTCGACATTAATTAAGTCCTATATGCCACAGATCGTTCTACATTGTGTTTACATTGATTAACTCATTTAATCTTCACAATAATCCTTTAAGATAGGGGCAATTACATCTTCCATTTAACTGTGAGGACACTGGACATGTAGAAGTAACTTGCTTGAAGTCGTGGCTGCTAGATTCAAGCCTCAGCATCTGATGACTAGCAAGAAAAAGGAAGGGGAGTGAAATTTTGCCTTTGTTATATTTTGTTCTTTATTCTCAATTTCAAAAGCAATTAAGTGGAATTAAAGAATATTCTCTCACATTCAAATGGTAAACCCCATTAAAGCAGGGGCCATGCTTTTTTTTTCTCTCTCCATGATATTTCTGGCACCTAGACTGTTTCTAGTACAAAATAGACACTCAATAAATATTCATGGAACAAATGCACAAATGGTATAAAAAACTTTCAGTTCTTTTTTATTATGTGACCTTCATTCTTTTTCTCGTCTTTCCAATTTCTGTGCTTATTTTCATCTTCACTAAAGAAATGCCGAACAATGTCTAGATGCAAGTCATTCAACAGTCTTTGTCAATAATTTACACAGCTTTTTGTTGGCTGTAATTGCTAACAGAAGAATTGGGACTGGTTTGAGAGATGAATTATTAAGAGCACATTTTTCTAACAGGATATCATCAATAAGACTTCTCTGAGATATATAATGAGGAACATACTGAAATATGGAATTCATATCTAGATGGTGAGATCCTTTACCATATGCTATTTTGGAAGATCCTTTGCCATATACAATTTTGTTAATTATTTCTGGAAGTAAGAATAATTTCAATAAAAAATCTCTGGTTGTATGTGCCAAAGCTGACAGCACTGGTAGAACTATGTAAGTTATATACAATATGTTTTATAAGTTGACTTACAAAGCTGATAAATGAGTAACACATACAGAGGCCATGTGAGTGTGTGGCTTCTGAATCAAACCATGGCCATTTGGGGGGAACTGTATTTTAGTCCTGAACTTCATAGTTGCTAAAAGTTTATTTGATTATTAATCCTGTAATTCCTCATATTTTCACACCTCTTAACCATCTTCAACTTCTTGGTTCTTAGACATTATGCTAACCATCTTCATTAAAGAAATAATAAAATAGCTTCATTTCACACATTGCTTTTTTAAAAAAAACTCTTTGATAGCATCCTGGAGTTTAAAAGCATCCATTCATAAATTTTTCTTATGACTGGACCTTGATCAATTTACTTAAACTTAGTATATCCTCTTCTCCATTTGCAAATGGAAGGCTAGTCTTGGCCCATTTTTCAAAGGAGTCAATAAAAATGATTAATTGAGCCTTCTCTACAGAGTACTTTAAAAATAAATAATTGTTCTAGATCTAGGAAAAACTAATCACAGTTAAAAAAAGTTTAAAAATAGCTAGATGAAAAATCCAGGATGCAAGTCCAGAAACTTGCTAATGCTGAATAAAGCAGAAGAACATATTTTTGCCAGTCAGTTTTACTAGTTTAAGTAAAGCCTATTTAATTATAAAAAATCTACTTAATCAGTGTCAGAGTCATTTCATTTTAGTGAGTGTCTAAACGTGGGCAAGCTACACAGCACAATCATGAACACCTTCTGTTGTGCTCAGCTCAAGACTACCTTTAATGAAATAGGATGATGGAGCAGTTCCCTTGATTAAATCACTTAAATAAATAAGTAAGTAGCTAGGCAAATTTACCAGTTTGGGGGTGGAAAGGAGCAAATGGAGATGCAGATCCTATACGAATAGTTTTATCTTTTAAAAAACTTTTATAAATTATTTAAATTGTACTTCTCTGATTACAATGGTTTATATTGTTTCATTTTGTTTAATAGTGTTTACTATAGTTAGCAAGTTGCTCTAATATATACCTACAGTATCTTTCCAGTAATGCAAAGGATAATTGAAGATATATGAATGTGTTTTCCTTTTATGTCCCTAGCATGAGACCATAATAGTCAGAATCTGGAGAAGTTTCATTTGTAGAAAATTTTTGTTTTGTAGTGACTTACCCACTTAAAACATTTCAGATTTATTTATTAACAGTTTAATTTTATACACACACCTATTCTAACTGCCCCCTCACAAATTTTAATAATACTATTCAGTTTGGCAGTATAGCACCAGAAAGATAAAATTTCCCATTTTTGTTCTTTTTGGGTAGATCCACAGCATTGTAGAGAACGTTAAAAAAGATTTCAGTCTTCTCATATGCCAAACTTTGGGGAAACCTTTGAGTGTACCTCATATCCTAGTTTCCTAGCTCTGATTTCAATGGGTATCAGTGCAGAGATCCCTCACCCTCTCTCTTGGTTTGCATGGTCCTCTGGACTGATGTCCAATTATGTAACTTTCCTAGTTCGATTTGAGAGTGAACAAAAATGTCATTGTAGCAGGAGTCAAGCAGGAACTCAAAATCAGTTTGTAAATGTTTTGCTTTTGCTGTACCTTGTCATTGCTCATGCCTCTTTTGGAGTTTATGTGTATATCAGAGAGAGTGAAAGAGAGAGAGAGAGAGAGAGAGAGAGAGAGAGAGAGAATGTTTATCTACTTTATTAATACCATAATCATAACCAGGTAAATCATCTTTCATCAATTCTCTGATAGTAATTGCAGTTCCTGTGGAAAGAAAAATGGTGTTATAGTACAATAGAGAGAATATGGGTTTTTTAGTAAGAAACCTCTAGGCTTAAATTCCAGCTTTAGACTTGTAGATAATTAGCTTTAATTTCCTTTGCAAGTTCATTAAAACCATCTAAATCTGTTTTCTTACCTATAAAATAGAAATAATAATACAAATCTCATAGGGTAATTGTATTAAGTAAAGTATAGAAACTATATGGAACATTATATACTTGCAATAAATGTGTGTTCTCTTCTGCTCCTTAGTACTTTGCTGATGTTTCTTACCATCAGACAAAGAAATATAACATTTGAAGCAAAACTATCAAATATGAATAATAAAAAGGAGGATAAAATGATTAGGCTAAATAATGTCTAGTTTTTACTGCAACTAACTGTAGTACTTAGCTCTCAGGTTCTCCTTGTCTTGACGGACAAAGTGATGTGATAAACACAGTAGGTTATATTATTGTCATTATTTGAGAAAATAAAATAAGACTCACCAAATTTTTCTGTACTAACATTTCTGATATTAAATATTAAGTACCTTTACTTTATTTCATTAAGATTTTAATTAAAAGTTAATTACAAATTCAACAGAGAAGAGGGAGTATCATCAAAGAATGGGTAGATATTTCTCTAATACAGGTTTGGCTACCTCTTCCTTAACAAATAAAGGGATCTTGTTAGAATACTCTCACGAGTTTGAAATAAAAGTTTTCCTATATTAGGGATTATGGGAAAATGAAAGCTGACTAAATGAAAAACTACTACAATAAATGGCTGATAAAGTTTTTCTTTTAGTTCTGTGAATTCAGGAGAATAAAATAGTATTTTCTTCCCTTAGTTTCTTCATTAGTGACTAGTAACTAGTGACTGTACCCATATAGACTTTTCCTTTCAGTCCCTACAATTGTCCAGTTGTATCCTCCTCTGTCCAAAGCCAATGCTACCTGCCCCGCCCCGCAAACCCGCATATACATACTTCCTTCTAAAGTCCATTGTCCTTATCAGGCAAGAAGTCCTCCTAAGAAGTGTGAAGACTTTTGATTTTTAAAGGACTTACTCTCAATGGGTACTGCAATGACTTTTAGTATGAAATAAAGATGTAATGTTTCCAAATTTCCGACAGATATTAATCTTTGGGATTTGCCAATGAGAAACTGAAATTCTTGGGCATTTTGGGAATTCTACAAATCACAAATGATCCTTAAAGTATTTCCAACATTCTTCATAGTTCTTATGGATAGCTAAACAAATGATTACAAATACAATCGAAATATTTTAGTAGTATTTACAAAGAACTGTAACCAATAGTGCATATTCAAACACTAGGAAATACCAGTAAAAAATACTGGATTATATTCGAGTAATGAAACATTCTGAATCTCAGCAAAGTTAACATCACTCACTACATTGGATCATGTACCAAAATTGCCAATGTAAGGACTTATTTTGTTTCTTAAACTTGTTATTTCTTATGATACTACTCATAGGATTTATTTAAATTTATATCATCATACATGCATATAAATTCATTAATATTTATTTACAAGCATGACTCAGTGGTAGCAGCAAACAAGTATGTGAACACACTCTTATAATATGGCAGTTGCCATGAACAACACTGCCTGATTAGATCAGGAAACTTCTGTTTTCCTGTTCCTGTTTAGTTCCCAGAGATAGTGACCTCAGTGTCAAAGTCTCCCACCACCTTTTCCTGCTCCCACTTCTACTTGACTAGTAGAATTCTTTAAACCAGTCGTGTCTCTGTGTTGATCGTTTTGTTTGAATTCTTGCAAAAGAATTATACTTCTTTCCTTTTTCTCTATTTCTCAATCAATTTTTCTCCTGATTCCAAAGAAACCTACAGATTATCCCAGAAATACTAAGAAGGGATTCTTTATAGAAACACTCAAAAATAGCCCCTCTTTTATAGGAAAGTGGTTCTCAACCTTAGTGTCACTTTAAATTCACTTGATGCTATTTTTGAAATAACAGTATCTGGGCAGTGGGCCGGCCTGAAGGAGTTGATTTAATGGGGTTAATTTTTTTCAAATACAGGTGATTCTGTTGTGTAACCATGTTTGAGAACGTCTCTCTCAGGAACTAACCAAAGAGTTCCTCTGCATTCTGTAACTCTATGAATACACCTATAAGTTTTTTTTCATTCTTTTATTGTAGGTGGATTTATTTTTGTATTCTCTGAAGTCATTTGTACAATTCTAGAGTGAAGATATTTTTACTATTGGAAACTTATTTTTGATCAGCAGTTTCAGAAACTAAGAGGTTGTTTGTGTCTTCCTAGCTATTTTAGAAATAAATTGGAAATAATGATATCTAAAATATAGTGTGTAGGTCTCATAGTACCAAAGATAGACTTAGGGTGTGTGAGAGACACATTGAAACCGTAATATTTAAGAGGTTAATATATTAAATGTTAGTACCTTTATTATTACATTTTGGCAATTGTAAGTATTTAATTGATCTTATATTTTATAGTTATCAAAGAAATGTTTAAAAATAGTCATAAAGAATTATTTATAATAAAAATAAGACTTTCCTACCCATCTCCCTCTCTAGAAGTATCCATTTTTAATTCTTTCAGCTGTTTGTTCTAGTTGTTATCTTAGCATTTCTAAATAATATGACTATGCTGTTATTTCTTGATGAATTTTTTTTGACATCTATTTATTTTCCACCATGATAGTAAGGATTTAGCTATCTATTATTCCTCAACATTTCCTCCATCCTTCCATTAATTTACATTATTCTTTTTTAATCCTCTACTGGCTACTTTTTCTAATTTCAATTTATATATTTGCATCATTTTTCTTGCACAACAACTATGAGCTGTATCTCTTGACTCCTCACTTTATAAGACAAGGATATTAGCACATGTGCCCTTCTTTTACACTTTCCTGCATGTTCCAACTTCTGTCATTTTTATTTTTGCATAATCATGCTTGATGAAACCATATTCCATTTTACAGCATGCATGTTTTATGTATTTTTTCTGTAGATGTTTCAAATTTTGATAGCTAATATACATTTTCACATTATTCTGACTATATAAGAATAAATTGAAAAGCCAGTCAGGCTTTTGTACATTGAAAGTCCCTGCTCCTATTTTCTCACAATTTTCTTTTATATCCTGTTATCATTTTAAAAAAATTTGTTTGCATTAGAAATTCTTTTTTTGACCCCCTTTCTCAGGAGCCACTATCCTTAATCACTAGCTATAATTCTATAACTTTCTTCTAGGTTAAGAATATTTTTCTCTCATATTTTGAAAGCATTGCTATCATTATCCATCATCTAGTACTGATGATGTCTCCTGTTGGTTATTTTCCTTCATTTGAGGTAAATTTTAATGTCCACTGAAGCTTTTTAAATTTTCTATCTTTGGCATTTCACATTTTCACAATGAAGTATCTAAATATGGGTATTTTCCTGTTAATTATGTTGAGCACTTAGTCTGCTCTTTCAATCCTGAGATCATGTACTTCAGTTCTGAGAATTTCTTACTAATTTTTCCTTTCATATTTTATTTCTCAATCTACTCTGGTTTGATCATCTGAATTCTAGTTGGTTAGATGCTGATATTGGACTTCTTACGTAATACATTGATATGATATACTTTCTGTATCTTTTATATTTGCTGTCATTTCTGTTTTCTTTTTCTAGATTTTTTGGTAATATTTAAAAACTTTCATTTCTCAATGATTTTATTAACTTTTTAAGCTATCTTTTTTTTTTTAAGAAGAGATATTATTGGTTCTTCCCCCACCACAGTCTATTTGTCTGTCTGTCTGTCTACCTACTTACCGATCTACCTTCCTACCTACCTGTCGTCTTTATTTCTATATATACTAATTTATTTCTAATGGTGTTATTTACATTATTTTAATGTTCTCTTCTACTTCCTACATATGTCCATTTCCTCTGCAATAACAATTTTCTGTTTAACATTAGCTTCTCTCTTTCATGTTGCAGGCTTGCCTTAAATATCTCATTCTGCTTTGCTACAAATTCATATTTAAAAATAAAACAATATAAAGCACATCAGAGTTTAGTGCACAATTGAGACTTTTGATAGGTTTACTTTAGAGCAATTAGGCAAATATGTGACTGTTACAACTGTTAAAAGTCAGAATTTTGGAAATTCTTTAGAGAAAAGACTTTAAAATTTTAGTGACATCTTGGTGCCAGGTGATGATGAAGAGAGGTGGGAGCTTGACTTTTAGTAAATGTTTCTATTTTTGTCCCCAAGTCTTACCTTTGTCTTGGTGTTTAGAAATCTCAATGTGAACCCTCAGCTGTATCTCTTTTCAAGTTTACTTTCCCAGGCATTTGCTTCTTTTCCCCATACCATCATTTTTGTTGCACTAACTCCTCTTTGTGATTCCTTTCTTGTCAGAGGCTACACACTCAAATGTCCATATGGCTCAGGTAGGCAATTAAGTAAATGAAGAAGGTTAGTCTTTAAAAAATATAAATGGAGTTGGTATACTTTGGTATAGGAGAGATTGCCAATACTTAGTTTCAGTTATTATGTTTTATTCCTTTAAAATTAATTTAGTGAATTTTCCAGAGGTAAAAATGATAAACACATATGGTTGGCCTGTCATTTTGACTTAGAGGTCCTCCTAGCGACGAAACTCTAAAAAAAAATTATTATTTTTTGATATTGGGCTTTAGGTTTTATTACTTTGCATCATACTCTTCCAAGTTACCTTAAATGAGCATAGGTTCTAGGTTAAACCATGTCCTTGCCATGCCCAAGCAACCTCAAGCGACATCAAAAAAGAAACATTATATTTCCTATTCAAAAAAATTTAGTGTAGAAGATTCTGAATAATCTAAAAGGCAGTAATTCCAGCTTGATTTTATAGTACCATGGCAGCATGCTTCATGTTTCTTTCTCATTTGGGCCCTAGGTATAAATTTAGGGCTGAATATTGAGATATAACTCAGGGACAGTGATTCTGCATGGGTCTAGGTTAATGTGGCCATTTATATAGCTTTCTGGTTCAATTTTGATCCAAAGATAGGACTGAGTTTAATTTATAACCTGAGAATCAGATGGATGGCATATTCTTAGATGGTCACTTTTAATATCCTTTCTCTTGCCAGGCCTTTAGATAATACAACAGAAAGTTAACGATTATATTCTTAGATGAGATATTGAGTGTCATGGTTTTCTGATGCTGATTGAAGAAAGAATTATTGAGAATTATTTGCATTATGTGATAATGGTAGGGTTGATAGCACATTGGATATTGAAAAAATGTAAATGTATTTTGGACTTGAGGAAAGCCTCTGAAGGGTTTCTTGTAAATGAAGCCAAAAGGGATATTTAATTTGTCACACTCTCCTTGTTATATTGCTAAGTTTATTAGTTATCAGAGCTAATGCTAAAGGGTGGCAGAATATACCAGTCCAAAATATGACTATTTGAGTTCAGGATAGACCACCACAAAATATTCTGCTCTGGTATTATTTTGAGCTGAAGTTACCTTAAAAACAGCAAAAGCAGAGAGTCTTTCTCTGAATTCCTCTTATCTGCTAAAAGACAACAGCTTTGTTGTCATCCAACCTTTCCAGGGCGGGAATTACACCATTCAGAGAGGATTGACTTATCACAGGAGAGGAGTCTAGAAGTGGACACCACACCCAGACAAACTGTCACAAACTGTCATACCTTCCATTTATTCTTCTAAAGGCCTATTCACTTTTTCTAAAAATTATTTACTGTCCCTTCAGAGACCTAAATTCTCCTTTCCCTTCCCCTGTTAAAGATGATATTTGAGATTGAATTCTAAGCCACCTTGGGGCCTCCTATGTATATTTGATTTATATGTGTTAATAAACTTTTGTTTGTTTTTCTCTTATTAAACTGCTTTTATTTTAGAGACCCCTTTGAGAACTTAGAAAGGGAATAGGAAAATTATTTTTCCTTGCCTTCAGTGCCAAGACATGACTTGTTAAATGCAGGAATTAGGTCCCAATTCTCTCTTTGAGACTTCCCCAAGCCACCCTAAATAAATATACAGTCTATATTAAAACCATATGCTTTTCCCATGAAGATAATTTTAAAACCCAGCAATAAACACACAATATAAGAACAGGGTGCTTTACGTTCTAAGTAGCTTCAAAGTGGGTTCCCAGGTTCTACCCACAACTTGATTTCTACCCTTAAGTATCTCTTATTTAAAAAATTTGTCAGCACTATCATATTATCAAAGGAAATATTATAACAGCATGTAAACACAATTTATAATCATATCTGTGCTCATAATCTGCTGAGAAATAGAGCATATGTGTTTTAAAATCCATAAAAACATGTCATGAAAGTTTTAATTCAGTTAAATCTGGTGTGCTCAGATATTTAGAACAAACAACAAGTTTTAAGTTACATGCATTACCCTCACAATTCAACATGATGCAGCTGTTGCCATTAAGCCTGTCTGCTAGCTCCGAACTTGAGCAGGAAAAAAAAAAAATCAAATCAAAGCTCAACGAACATGAAGCGCATGGTTTGCTGTTATGGGTCTTCACAGATATAGATCTCTAAACAGTTGATAAAGTTGTGGTGTTCTAAATTGATTGCTGAGATGGGCAGTGGTGCACACCACAGCTTGTCTTTTTCTTGCCACACACTGCTTAACTTGTCACTCATAGCCGTGTGTCTAGATCAATATCCCAACCTGTAAGAGATTATTGGAATGTTGCAAAGTGAAGCAATTTAAAGGTTTAAGCTGCTGAAACTGAAAAGCACCTCAAATAATAAATATGTAAGCCTAGTGATATCTTAGACTCCTAAGTAAAAATGTTAGAAAGGGACACCATGTTCTTTTTAAGTTACAGACTAAGTAAATTTTTGTCTCCTTGGGAAATAATCCAGAAGAAGAAAGGATCTATCTAATACATGTATATCTTTTGGTTTGCCAATATATCGACTTTGGCAAACCAAGCTGGTACAGCTCTGCTTAATTCTCTTGGAACACTCACTCTTCCAGCACGGTTATCATGCTAGAGGAAACCTAAGCAATTCCATAGAGAAGCCCACTGGAAAGGAACCAATAGTCTGAAATTTCTCACCAGACCTGAGTGAGCCATTGTGAAATATATCCTCTAGTCCCATTTGAGCCTCCCAGCTCACAGTCTTGTGGTGTAGCAGTGGCTGCCCCCACTGAGCTCAGTGTACACTGCAGATGTGTAAGCAAAATAAATGATTGCTATTGTACTTTTGAATTTGAGATTGCTTTGTTAGGCAGCAAATGATCATTGTGTTGAAGAATCATACTTAACCTTGTAGGAATTAAATTTGGTAGTGTTTTCTTTTCCTCCGTAACAGGAGTTGGCAAACTACAATCAATAGGCTCAATTATGAGCTAGGAATGGTTTCTACATTTTAAAAGTGTTATTGAAAAGAAAAACCCCAAACAAACAAGCAAATAAGTGGAAACAAAAAGAATATATAGCAGAGGTTTTATATGGCCTGCAAGACTAAAATATTTACTACCTGAACCGTTACAGAAAGTTTGCTGACCTCTGTTCTACAGCAATCCATCTTCTCTCAGATATTTAGTGTGAATTAGTGCTACAGGTTTTGAGCTGGAAGAAAAACTTGACAACGAAAGGAATGCTCAGAAATATTTCTCTAAGGACTTACCAGAACTGTATTCCTACAACTAACTTAAACTTCAAAAACTGTTGTACATTTTATTTAGTACTCATGCAAATATGTTGATTTCCCCCATTAAGATACAATAAATCATAGTTCAAGAAAATATATTTGGGGTGTTATATACCTCAGAGTCATAAATTATTGAGCAGGAAATTTTTGAAAAACATTTGCTTGAGGTCTGGAAATAGTTATACTACCCTTTTTTCTCTCCCTTCAAACACATACATCTGATACATCTGTAAATTGTTATCTGAGGCTAAAGTAGTATGAATTTGAGAGGAAGGGTATTTGTATACATTTGTACTATATATTGTGATTATATATTGGTACTAAAGGTTTCTAAGATCAAGATTGAACTAGAAAGTGTGAACATATAACACCAAAAATTTTAGCATATATTTCTTAGATGGCTGAATTGACAAATTAGGACACCATGTTAAAGTCAACTACCAGTCCAGGATTGCATTAAGCAGCTGTGCTGTTTCATGGGATCAATATACCAGTAAAATCATAAAATCTTAGGAAAAAGTCACTTTCTTATAGTTGCTCTTACATTGAACAGATATTTTTATCATATATCTAATTTCAGATTTGATAATTGCTGACATCCAAACTTTTCTCAGTGTACTATGAGGAATAAGACTATTTCAGTATAAAATATTTGGATTTAGAAAGGAAAGTAATAGAAGTTTGGGGATTTGAATACTGTTTATTCTTCTCTATTGAATTGGTGGGTGCAGGATGGAGAGATGTCTGAGGATGAGTAGATGTGACAGAAATCTTTCTTACCTGACATGTGAGTGGGTGGATTTATACACATCACATCTGTTCTGTGGAATCTTTTTTTTCCCTTCTTTTGATAAAACTACTTATTATATTTGAAAGCTAGAGTTTTGAGTTCATAAAAATTTTAATTAGAAATATGTTTGGTATTTAAACTATCACTTTACCATTTGCCAATGAAATGTGTCAATGGAAAATCATGAATATCAAAGAAGTGATTTTCACAATTAGCGTACCTTTAAGTACAGACTCACTCTGACCTTTACCAAGGGTCTTGGTGATTTTTTAGAGAAAACAACATAAAGCAGTCCTCATAAGGCTGTGCATAAGCCCTTGATAACTTGGAAATTTCTGTGGAGCTTTAATTTTTTGAAATATGTTTTCAGCGCAAGGTAAAATTGATGTGATGACATAAAGAAGCATAACAAATAACAACCTTTCAAAGAGATTCAACATAATTGTTACAAAGTGAAAAACCTTTTAGAACCCCCATACATTTCAGCGAGAATTGTATTGTTTTCCATTATGGTTTTTATAGAGCTTCTGTAATGTTGGTTCATAAAATGTGTGTCTGCAGAAATTATCTACGGAAGTTGGAGGTAGAAAGACCTGCTCGGGCATCTATTTCATTTACAAGCCATCAATAACTAATGTAAGACATGACAATAATGCAACATTAAGGTTATACATTGAAACACAAAAGTCAGGAAATGCAAAAATCAAGGATCTCATAATAACATCAAACACCCACAGTGCACAGATAAAATATTTCTGATTGCTAATTATACTGTTAAGTGTTATACCTTAAAATGAAGCACATGAAATATGAACAAGCTAATGTTCTCCTGAGATACTTAAATTGCATTTCCTGGCTTTTATGTTTAAGTTGGAAACTTTAAAAGTTTCATTGACATAGATTTTTGTTTTTTATTTCCTTCCTTTATTTTTGAAGAAAACGAAAAAAAAAAAAAAGTCCATTGATCACTGATGTTGCTTACAGTGTTAAGAGTTACCCTCAGTCTCCATAGAGCTTTCTGAAGTTATTTTAAAATTGCACTGGTAAAATTCACCAGAATCACGGCCACAGTCCTCAGGATGTGGTCACTGTACCTCTGAGCGTGAACCTGTGGTTTGACCCTTTCATTTAAACATGGAACTACCTTACTTAAACATAGTGACTCTGCCACATTCATAGATTTCTGAATTTTACAAAGTACAACTTGAAAGGGAATAGGGGGTAGTAGTGTGTCCATACCTGATAGATTTTGAGTTGGGAAAGGCTTTTTAAGAGGGCAGCGTCTCCTTTTCAAAAGACTACTCTTCATAAGGACAAGGAAGAAAGAAGAGAAGACACAGAACATAGCAGTTGAAAAAATAAATATCTGGGTTGTGAGATTAGGAACTGAACAAATATAAATTTAAATCAGAGAATAGACAGCAAAGACTTCAATTAGAAAGAAGGCTTCAGGAAGTAGATGACAACCTTTATTAATACTCTACTAGTAATGATCAAAAGTCCAAACATCTGACATGGTAAACAAAGTCTTCTCCAAAATACCTCCAACTTACTTCTATGGTAGGCAGAATCATGTACCCCCAAAGATGTCCACGTCCTAATCTCCAGAATCTATGACTATTGTTACTTTACATAGCAAAAAAATATTTGCAGATATGATTAAGGATCTTGCAATGGGGACATTATCCTGGAATATCTGAGTGAGCCCAGTGTAGTCACATGATTCCTTAGAGGTAGAAAGGAGAGTCAGAGGAGACATACTGATGGAAATAGAGGTTGGAGTTATGTGATTGCTGGCTTTGAAGATGGAAAGTGGCCACAGGCCAAGGAATGTAGACAGCCTCCAGAAGCTGGAAAAGCAAGGTATGAATTCTCCCCTAAAACCTTTAGAATGGAGGCAGCCCTATCAACACCTTGATTTTAGGCCTGTAAGACCCATTTTGGACTTCTGATTTCCAGAACTGTAGGGTAACAAATTCATGTTGTTTTAAGCCACTAATTTTGTGGTAATTTGTTACAGTAAAAATAGGAAAGTTAATACACTCCTACACACTCATAATGATAACATCATATTACCTTGTCTCGAATATGACATCTATTGTAAGACACAAAACTAATTTCATAAGACTTGGAATTGGGTACAAAATATAAACATTTGTTTTAAGAGTTAACAATAGCTTATCTTAATCAATGCAATTACATATTTTAATCTTTTTTTTAAATATGACAATCAAACTTGGAGCCCATTTTCCCTACAGTCAGAATGTAATGATTCTGATTTTCTTTAAGCTCTTAGAAATTGTATAGTTTGATCTTAACATGTTGCCTTTTATAACCTATGCTCACAATTTCTTTAGAGATAGACATTGTTGTTTCAAGGTGTTTTGTTTGCATTTGCTTCTTGTTAGTTCCATTTTTTAAAAACTGAATTACACATTGTGGGAAGTTTAATAGCTTTCCCTGAAAACCTAATAGAAGCATTCGTCAGGCAGATGTTGGTGCCCCAGTGATAGTCATGATGCATGAATCAGTCATGCTATGCTTCACTACCTTTAAAAGTCTTATGATTTATTCTGAAACACTGGAATTGTCTTTTGTCTCTAATTGTGTTACCTGGATGTGACAGAGTCTTCTGCATATTCAAGCTGCCTCATAGCCCTCATAGTGTAATCCTTTTTGAAGACATTTAAGTGACAATTAGAGATCTATATTTCAGTGAAAATTAAGTTGCACATGATGCTACCAATGCAAAGAATTCAAATGGGTTAATGAACAAACACCTTTGGCAGACTAGTTTCCTCTACTCAGGACAAAAAAACTGGGTTGCATCTTACTCTCCTGCCTTTCAGCTGAAAATATTATTTTATATCGATTATATGACACATATGGATTTTTAGAGACATCAAACTGAAAAGACCTGCCCTTTTGGGATCTAGGAAATATGGTAATAATATGAAAAATAGCTAAAACAACACAGACTAGATGAGGAAACTGAGGCCAGGAGAAGATAAATAACTTCCCGAATATCACAGGGATAGCAGAGGCAGCATTCAGATGAGGTGGTGCTGGCTCTCTCTAAAGTCTGCCTTTACCCCTTCCCCTCTTTCCTATACCCGCAACCTATACTAAACTTTTTGGTAATTCATTAGCATGGTGTTCTATTTCCAGCTTCTGTGCGGTCTCCATTTCTCCATGTGGCAACTTTTCTAAGCACAGTGGCTATGAATGTGCTCTAGATTCAAGTGACTAGAGTCTTGGCCCCCTTCACTTACTATGATTCAGCGGTCTCATTTTTAAAACAGATCACTTAGTTCAAATCTCAGAGGTTTGCAGTGAGGATTAAGTAAAATAATACAAGTAAAATGTTTAGCAACAATGACAGGCACATAAAAAATTATTTAATGAGAAGGAGGAGAAGAGGAAGAAAATAAGAATGAAATGTATCTTACTTTCTTTTCAACTATTTCTACCACTCCTCACAGTGTATTTTTCATATTCTTCAATTCAGTTAGAGTCGGAAAACCTTTCTTGGCCATCAGCTTAGTGTATGCTCAGTGCTAGTTTTACTATCATGAGGAAAATTAATGGTGTTGCAAGAAATGTAAGGATGCTGTATAATAGGGAGAGCTTCTATCTAGAGTTAAAGAAAAACAGAGCTGAATACTAGTTAAAGGTGGTAAAGATAGTTTACCTCATATTATCACAACAGGGGAAAGAGACTTCAGCATTAAACTGACCTCAATTTCTAATACAACAAGAATAAGTGTGAATTTATTGCCAGGGAGCAGAGTAGGGGGTCAGTAGGTGGAAAATTACTAAGAGGAGATATCAAGGTTAGGAAGATTCTTGCTAAACAAACTTAATAAGATTCTTGCTAAAGGCAAGATGATCAGATATCAAAGTGGGGGATGATGAACTTGATCAGATATCATCAGTGATCAGATATCAAAGATGCAGAGGTGACTTAGCAGTTTTTGATAAAACTGGGTTCAGCAGGGATGAACATGGAAGGCCAAGGTCAAGATCTAGTTAAGAAGAAGGCTCAGAGAAGCCCAACTAAAATTTGATCAAGAAGAGACTTTTTGTCAGTTGGAATCAATGGCAAAATGTGAGGGAAAGTCCTTTTTTCCTTTCCATTATCTCTTTCCTCTTACTGCTTTAGTTAATATAATCACTAATAGCAAATTTTCATTGGGTAGACTTAAGTAAAGCCCCTTCTTTGCAAGTGAAGGTTGCTTGAAGAAGGAGGTTGACAAGAGACTTCCCAATCAATGTGTCAATTAGTCTTGCTCTGATACTCAAAAAATAACCTTGGTACCTTCTTCAAGTATAACTTGAAAACAAGTAAGAGAACTCTGATGGAGTATTTTACAAGTTAAAGTCTTAAATTTAAAAAGCAGAACTATTTGGGCTTTATTATGTAGGTTCTTTCTATTCTGTCCCAAAAGGTACATCTCTAGGTCTGGGGCAGCATAAATGCAGGGAGCTCATGGGAGTTACTACTCCTCACTGCTGGGTGAATCTACACGATGACATTATCCACTACTTACCTGTTCTGGATATTGCTTCACATTTCCCTGATCTGAATACGCACTGGAGCTCAACAAAATTTTAACAATTTTTTAGTAAAAAATCTTTTATAACTTTGCCTTTTGTTTTCATAGTGTAGGCCATTTCCTTCACTAATCACTATGGCTTTTAAATTCTCATATGTGCTGATTGCAGTACTTCCTTTCAGCTATTCGTTAAAACCTTTACTTATTCTAAAGATGTGGTAAACTAAATAATAGTTTCTCTTTAGAAGCATTTTTTGCACAGTTGAGTTAATGGTGACACCTTCAAGGTAAATGTGTATGTGAACGAACACGTGCACATGACATAGACACATATAGACATATAAATTTAGTAGTGCAAGGAGTAGTTTGATGCCATTTAAATAAAATCTTGGACTTTAGAAAAAAAATGAAAATTTGAGACAAAACTCAAGGAAGGGAAAACATTTTAGAACTTAGGAGAAACTACAATTTTCACTTTTCTCTGGTCTTTGGTATACTATTTATCTATTGGGTTGTAGAGAGCTTTAATATTTAACAAAGATCATATGAATAGCCAGATTCACATCCAGTATTTGAATAATGTAGGCAGCAGAGGTCTAGAGAATTAGTGTACTTAGACTAAGAAGCATGATTTTCCAGCCTGGTCTCCTTCCTGCCCCTAGTTTGTTGTTTGACCTGAGGTGAGTCATTTTCTTCTTTGTTTGTCAGTGGTGATAATGAGTTCTCTTCTTTCCCTTTCTAATATAGATGTTGAGAAGAATGCAATAATCTCCTAACTGGCCTTTCCCCTTTCTATACTACCTGCTAGAACTACTTATATATTACCTTTCTAAACCACTGCTTGGCACCCTAGCCCCCTGCTCACAAATCCTCAGATCTTCCCCATAGTATGATATCCAAGTTCCTCCCATTTTAATCCCAAGCAATTGCTGAACAACTTCAATGTGCTAGACATTGTACTGTGCACTTTTAATATTAACTCAGTCTTCATACCACCATGAGCATAGCTATTTAAATATAAAGAAAATAGAATCTTTAAAAATACAAATTCAAAGGCATGTCTGTTGGATTACTGGCTTTTGCTCCTTCCATATGCATATTCATACTGTTGCTACTTAACTCTTATCTTTACACACACAGGCACACACACACACATACACTTACATTACTTAAAACTTTATATTTATGCCCCACCTGCTTTCAAAAAGTATACAAGTTGGGATGATAAAATTCAGTAATATAAAGGCACCATTGTATTAGAAATAAAAGAAAGTAAGAACTACGTAAAGGAAGAAGAAACAAGCATTTAATCTCTAGAATGTTTCCTAAATCATTTACTTTATTACATTTGTACTAACACCACTCCAAGTCTCTTGCAAGAACTGCTTCAATGGCCACCCCACTCTACTATTACCCCTATACAATCCAAGTTCCATACAGAAGGTAGAGTGACTATTTTAAAACATAAACTATGGCATGTGCTGAAAATATTCTGTTGGTTCCCATTATAATCAGGATACAATATCACTCTCTACCATGACCGTCCGTCAGGGCTGTATGTGATCTGGTTCATGCACAGATCTCAATCTTCATCTCCTCCCCTTCCTCATCTACCTCATTTCGGTCATTGGTGGCCTTTTGAGAATAGTACATCCTGCCCAGGATGTTTCGCTTTCTTTGTCACCTAACCCTGGCATATTCTAACCATAGATCTTCATGTGAATAGCTCCTTCTCATTATTCAGGCATCAGCTCCTAGTTTGCTAGTTCCAGGTAAGTATTATATAGACATACACTGTCCTTTTTTATTTTTTAATGGCTGTATGCTATTTATCATGTGGATGCAATTTAATTCAGTTAACCTGTCTTCTGCCAATAGGAATTTAAATTCTGCCTAGTGTCTTACAATTACAAACAAACAAACAAACAAACAAAACACAACACTGCAATATGAATGATTACATATATATAATCATGAATCAATATGAATGATTATATATATAATCTCTCTCCCTCGCCTATCTGTCTGTCTATCTATTATCTATCTATCTATCTATCTATCTATCTATCTATCTATCTATCTATCTATCTATCATCTATCTATCATCTATCTTATCTATCAATAGATAGATATGATATCTATACTATATATATATCAAAAGGTTACTTAAATTAAATTTTTAGATGCAGTCATTATTGATGTTTTCATGTCCTGGCATTGTGACATTTGTCAGGCTTGTACAATCTTTGCTATTACTACTGCAAAGCTAAGTGTCTTAACAGTTGTATATGATGTGCATATAATGCAAGGAAGCTTTTGTTCTGATCTCTTCTGAATGTTTTGCATATTATGGGTACTCAGTCCATTCGATTGACAGGTTGTCTTCACGAGATGCTTTAAAAGACTAGGTACTATACTCTTGGCCTATTCCTAGGAAGAGAGCATTAACTGTGTCTAGTAGTTTTTGAAATGAGTCATGACAGGACCCAAACCAACTAATTTTGCCTAAATTTTAGTTTGTTATGTTTGGCCTTTTGACATGATAATTATTGGCTTACTGTTCTTTGTTATGAAAAGGAAACTACTGAGTAGAATGCTAAGTACAGACTTGACATGGAAACCTCCTTTATGAGTGGTTGGGTTATTTGAGTTCTCATGCTGTTGCTACTCAAATATTAGACACACAAGCTGTAGTAAAGAGGAGATAAAAAAAATGAAGGAGATATAAAAAGTAATTAGGTAATTTAGGCTACACAAAACTTTTCATCTCATTCTTGTTTTTAAAGTTTAGATGTTTTGAAAACAATTTTAACTAAAGTCAAGCTGAAAAAACTAAGGTTATCCCCATAATGAATGTGTTTGTAGGCAAAGGCATATTTTTCCCCCTAGAGGTCTGATTGCTTCTTTTAACAGCTCATAACCCAACAATCCTTTTTAGAAGTAAAAAAGTATTATATGTAATTTTTTTAAAGCCTTGATATACTGTGGCATTTCTTGGCCCACAATATTTTCATAAATGCTTTCTAGTGACCTTAATTTTAAAATCTTTACAAATGCTTGTCCTCAGTCAATTTAAGGTGCAAAGAAATACATACAGCACTGCAGACCAAAAAACTCCTAATTGTGCAGAGTTGTTCATGTGGTGTCCCTGACTTTCTGAGACAATAGAATATTATTTGATGATTATGAGCAAGCTTCTTTAATGCCTCATCTTCATTCAAGCAAAAACCCAGAAATTAAAAGATGTCAAGTTATTTTCTTCAGATTGGGTTGTGTGAAGCTGATGTCTTCAGCTTGCATTGTTAAATGTCAAACAATGAGTAGACTTAAAATGATCCTCATATTGATAAAAGTTGTGGCTGTGGGTTGGTGATAAAATTAAAATAATAATTATTTTTTTAACCTTTTATTATGGGGAATTTCAAACATGTACAAAATAAATAGAATAGGATAATGAACCCCTGTGTGTCATCACTGAGCTTAAAATATTATCAATATTCAGCTATTCTTGTATTTTTTTATCTTTGTTCTCAGTAACTCTGCACCCCTACTCAATTATTATTATTATTATTATTATTATTATTATTATTATTAACCTTTCTTTTGGTGAGCTATCAAGACATTGAAATGCACAAATCTTAGCTGTACACTTTTTACAAATAAGTATACCCCTGTAACCTCACCTATACCATAATCAGCAGTGGGATTTATATTTATTACTGTGAATGGTATAAATTCTGTACTATTCATATAGAAGAGAGGAATTTCTCCCTCCATCTACTCCCTAACGCTCAGGCCTGGTAGTTGAGTTTTATATATAGGCTTAAAGGACATTAGGAAGATGAGTTTTTGCTTCTAAGCTAATAGCTTTTTAATATTCTTCTCAATTATTGACTCTAAAATATCCTCTCCTTGTGCCTCTTCAAGGTACAAAGAAGAGGAGATAGCTGTCATGAATTGAAGGAAGGCAAAGCTGAGGAAAAATCTACAAGTCCAATGTTAATTCTCACGTTTTTTCCTTTGTTAGAAAACTGGTTGTAATTAAAGTCAAATGGTTTACCTCAGTAATTTTTACCTAAGAGAGAAAATATTTGATTTTTCTTTGCTCCCTGGTAATTTGTTTGATGTAACTTAGTGGCTTCATCATATCCTTAGATTTCTAAAACCTCTTAGTATATCAGGCAATTGATAAAATTTTAGTTTATTCTGGTATGTCTTAGCTGTGGTTGTTGAAGTTGCATCAGAATGTTTGAGTGGAGGATGGGACATAGAATCTCTGGGGTATACTAGGGGCTGTGAGCAGCAGACAATGTAGCTTAAAAAGTTTCTACTCTGCCTGTGTTTCCTCCTCTTGGCTTTCCTCAGTCCAACCTGTTCAAAATACAGATCACTACTGATGAATAAGCCCTTAATTCTATGTATCAGAGATAGTCACAGTATTTCTTTCCTCTATTGGCATTGAAAATTACAAACACAAGGATATTTTTTAAATGAAGTCAGAATTCGTCACTGTTGTCAAGATTTTGTTACTTATTCATAGTCAGTGGCTATTTGCAAGGCTGATCATTATAATTCTGCAGAAAACTGCCTGTATTCCTGTGTCATTCTTGAATAATCAAAATCCAGAGCTTCAGTGAGGGTGCTCCTCATTTACAAGGTTAATTCTTCCAATAGCAGTGTCTGCACCCTCACGCACATTTCAGAACTGCGGATTTATTGCATAGGGCACAAACTCATTGAATATGCAGTGTAAATAACCTTATTAAGAATTCAGTGAGAGGATATACATTACTGTTCTGTTGGGTCAGAAGGGTAAACACAACAAGAAAATGAAGCATTTACCACTAAGTAGTCCAACCGATTTATTTTCCTGTGCCTTTTCCATTTTGAGCCTTTGAAACACTCTGCCTGGGTACTCTGCCCGCATCTAGGCATTTGTTTAGAAATTCCTAGTTTTAGAGGGTATAGAAACTGTCCAAGAGAACAATGCCAGGACCTATGTGTTAACTGGTTAGAAATGAGGTAAGGGTGAGTTAATAGTTAATCTGCTTTTACTTTTGTGCTCCAGGTGTTTCTATTAGAATTCGATATAACATATGATGGAGAACTTTTATTTGCCAGCATCAACAAAACTCTATTGATCCAAGTCTAAGCGGTGAAACAGCTCTAAGAAGAGACCAGAGCCAAGATGAAGCAGGATATACTAACCCTTCAACTTTCTCCTGTATGGTTTGTATTTCCAGCTTAACTCTAAGTGCTTTGATAGAAGAAATTTGCTGTCTACTTCTTTTCTGCCTAGAGACAGCACCCAGTATAGTGGTGAGCCAATAGGAAGAACTCCATCAGCCAGTTGTTTTCTGACATACAAGGTTACATTTTACATTTACATAATAGAAAATGCCATATCAAGCTGTAGCCCCTCAGGGCCCTTTTCCTGAGGGTCACTTAGCTTAGTAGTATATACTTTTCCTAGTCCTTGAAACAACAAAATATTTTTAGGTATTTTTTAGAAAGACATCAGTGTCTTTCAAGCTAATAACAGCTATTCTAATATTTCTTTACCTGACAATGATATGATTACAGATTATTATTTTCTGTATTACAAGCATTATAATTTGGAGTGGACTCATGAGTGAAGTATTTGATATTATGATGATCTCAAAATAAGAGTCATACTGAGAGCATCTAATAATCTGTGCATTTTTCTAAATAAATACTTTGTTGAGACTTACTCATTTGGCTCATTCTCTGGTTTGCAGGGAGAGGATGAGTTAATTCACTTTCTTTTATTTAGCTCCTTGAGGTTCATTTTTGGCTTACCTCATCCTATTCACACTTATCTCAGGAGAAAGATAGATGGCTTCTCAATTTTCATTGTTCCAAATCTCTGCTTCATGGAAACAATGGTTGTTTTCATTATAAATGTTAAATTAAATCAGATAGCCATGTTGACTATCAATAGCAGAAAGTAAAGAAAGATAACAGAAGACTTGGAATCATGTGGTGAAAGGAACAAGAAGCTAAAACTTTTGGAGGAGCATGTGTACATCTTCCAGGTTGCTATGGATTCAAATCCATAAAGGTAAAATGTGTTAAATAAAGTGTAAACCACTTGTCATCAATGTGTCATCTTATTACTTGTTGGAGACCAAATAATATGATCCATCCCATATGGCTTTGGTGGTGCTGAATTCTGTTAGAAACTTTTAGCAGCCTGCTTCAATGTGTCAGCTTTAACTAGAGAGAACAGTTGTTCCCAATTCTAAATATATATATTTTAAAGTCTGAACTGTTGGTGAAATAAAATTTCTCTTTCATTGTTTAACTCCTTTAACAGAGGCCTGGTTTGGGAATGAGAAGGTGTCGGCTCCATTCCTTGCCTTGGAGCTCACCAGCCAGTGGTGATATTGGGTACTTAGCATGTTGGGGCCTCTGTTTTCTCTTTGTCGAATGAAAAGGTTGGGCTACATAATTTAAGATTCCTTCCATCTACGAAATTCTCTATGTCTTTTTAAAAATTTTTTTAATTATCATTAATTATATAATACTTATTAATGACGATTAACTGTCCTCTCACTTTGAAAATACTAGAACAGAATCCCAGGAACATAAGTCTGTGATAGAATCTGTTAAAAACAAATGGTTTCTTAACACCTGCATGTTGCTTTTATAGTTAACGTTGGGCAGTCATGGGGCTTGTATACTGTGGATCTCCCTTCAGGCAATAATATGCCTTTCACATTGTCATCATTACAATGAATGCAATTAGATGACCACCTCCAGCCGTAGCACCACGGAAACCACCTCAAGAGCTTAATCTGGCCAGTCTGTCCATTGTTCCTTTGTACTCTGTCTGGCCATTACTGCCCAATGTGGAACTTCCTTAATGGACCATCTTTGCTCTGGAGCTCACCATCAGGTTACCTGAGGCATTTTCAGGTTCGCAGCACTCTGAGGCTTTCTCTGCCCATTTCTGCTCTTCCGGTCCTTTCCTTTCATGAGTTTTGGACCTGTGTCCTGTCTGAAAGCTTTTCCTGCTCACTCCTGTTTCTTTCTTTTTTGTCTTTTACAGGCACTGCCCACTCCTTATCCCCTCTCCGCCCCAGTGGACCTCTTGCACTCCTAACAACATCCCAGCATCTGCCTCCCAGAGTAGCTGAATGGACACATCAGGTAATCCATGACAGACTAGAAGTAAAAAAAAAAGATAATTAAAGATACTTTTCAGATTTGTTTGAAAAGAGACTTTTTTGTTACCTTTTCTCTACGTTTTCTGTTTTCTCTCATGGAATGGAACATATTTGAAACTCGTTAGGTGCTTAGAGACCTTAATTTCAACCTTTAGATTTTTAACTAATGGAACATGAGAGAAATATGAAGTGACTTGTTCAAGGTCATACTTGGACTAATAAACAAAATGGCGTTTTAGACCCTGTGTTTCAGTGAAGAGGTAGTCAAGACAGAAGTCTCTAATATCTCAGACCAGGCTTCTTACACTCCCAGTTCATTATAACTCATAGAGCTATTCAAATGCACATGCCCAGCTTAATCAATAACTGGCAGTTCAGTCCTTCTTGGTGGTGTCTTTTATAGTCAGAGATAAGAGCCTCACACAGAGGAGAGGATACTTGAGTCATGGGGCTATCTTTTCCAAGCTTCTCTCAGTCTGGACCTGACTTAAGTCATAGAGGTCTCTCAAACCCCACCTTCCTGCACTGGAGTAACTAAAAAGGAACATTAGCATTTGAACGAGGTTTCAGAGGAGTGCTGTACCTTCTACTTGGTGTCCTGCAGGAATTTGTGACTTAGCTATTAGAAATGTAAATTTCTGCATCAAGAGCAATATGTATGTAGTTGAGGGCAACTATGTACAGAGCAATGACAGACAGAGATTGGGGTTCTCTACAAAGATCACATCAGCACGGGGACCCAGAAGCAACCAAACTAGCCCATAGATGGTGGGAACAGATGAGGCTGATTAAGTCAGAGCCAGGACCCGGACAGAGAGACTGTGTAACTGCTTCTGCCTCAGGGAGGGCCAGGTCCATGGATGTGTGACCAGAGCAGTCACACTGGGCCCAATGCTTAGGATTTGATACAATGTGGTCATCCGGGAATTCTTAATAATTTTATCTTCAAATTTATATTTTGTAGTCAAAATCATCCCAGTGGGACAATGGAAGCTGCACTGGGGTCTTGGAGCCTCTATCTATTCACATGTGGCCCTGCCTCCTGTCACCTTCCTACTCTCCCTGGTAGGGTGCCCAGCCACCCACTCCCTTGCCTATACCCAGTGACTTCTGCTGTCCTCTGCCCCCAGTGGGGCTTAGGAATGGGTGCAGAGAGGGTACTTGCGAGGGTCTGCACTTGTCCAGTAGGTATCCTCATTCCCAGGGAAGCATGACACTAAAAGCAAATAAAAGTCACCACGACAGGTTAAGAGACTGTAGAAGAATGAAAAAAGTTTATTTTTTACCCTTTGAATATGGGGCCCATATTTTCATTTCACACTGAGCCCTGCAAATTATGTACCCAGCCCTCACCTCAGGCTTTCATAAATATCTTTCTTTGGAAGGATTAGGAATTAGCAAGAGCATCGCTTTTTCAATATTGCTTTATATCCTGTATAATAGATGAAGTATGTGATGTATAGTTTATATGTGTAATGTATAATGTAGTGCTATTTATAATATCACTATCGTTTCAAATCCTATTTCTCAGTTTTGTAGGTTTAGGAGCTTGATTTAATTTTCCTCTGTAAGTATTAGCCTCTGGGAAGACTGTTTCATGTCTGCCAAATGACAAGAGCCTCATGGATTAATTTATTTTGAATTGATAAATGGTTGGAAATACTGATATTGGGGGACCAGCACATTTTCTTCCTAGAAAAGATGTCTATTTGGAAAATCAGATGATTTTAAGAAAACTCACATATAAAAGATTTAGATGATCTTTAGAAACAATGTTAATAGCTTGATGTGCACCATTTACTACAGGAACATAACTTCTGAGAAAGCTAGAGGCTCATACCTGCCAATCTGGGTGCCCTGTTCTATGGAGTATGATAGAGACACAACTATAGGATATTTAATTCTTGATTCTTATTTATCCAGGTTTCACCCTTCTAAAAGCTTTGGGTATTGCGACCTTACAGTGTTCAATCATATAGCTTATCAGTTATATTTAGTTGATATCTACCATTATTCACAATTGCAAAACATTTGTAAATAATCTTTGAGGATGGATATCTTCCTAAATGGTTGATCAAATGTGATGATTATGGTTAGCTTTGCTTTCAGAAATTTATATTTTGCTTACTTTCTCGTCAAATTATAGAAAATTTTGATTAGCATTTTATGATAGAACTTTTAAAAATCTGCTACATTCATCAGTTCTTAAAGAATAAATGATTTTTACTACAAACCATAGTTTAAAATGTTGAAAGTTTGAAGAGAATGGCTAGTTAATTCTAGGCCCTCTCTAATCTACCACCATAATTTAAAGTCTTTCTCTTTGAGTGAAATCTTTAAGAACTACATTTTCTGAATATTTATGGTGTTAATATATTCATTTTATTTCTACAATGAGATGATCAGCTTGAATGAATTGTACAAATATTATCATAAGTGCTCAATATCAACTCCATCAAAATGAAAATTACCATTTTTTGAAGGTATTTTTCAATATTCAAGTGGATGATGCTTAACTAGTCCACTCTGTGGGTTCTGTGAAGTGAAATGCTGTTAAGGTGTAGTCCTCCTCAAATTTAAATTGTTGTCAGTACTCATGTAATAGAGATGAGAATTACTAAAATATACTCTTTTAAAGTTTTCCAGTTAATGTATGATGAGGAACTCTGAGGATTTAATTGTGTTCTCGTTCAGAACTTTGAGAAGAACTAAAACTGCTTTTTGAGAGAAGTCTTGGTCCTGCACAACTCACTTTTTCTGCAGGAATAAAGATAAATTATTCATATTTATTTAAAAATATACATCTCTTTATAGAGATAGTAGCTAAGTCATAAAAAATCAGTTCATTAAAAAATGAAATATCTGTATTTCAGGCACTTTATAGAAACCTTAATTTTCAAATATATGTTACATATACTATTTCTTCAGAATAGTATATAAATTTTTCTAAAATTTATCATTTCTCCTCTGCTTTAAACCAAATTGGTGGAAACTATATAATCCAGTTCCCCCAAAATTGTCTTTTCAGGATTGATTCACTCATCTCCCACTAGGAGCTCTGTTAGGCACTACCTATAAGCATAGCAAAGACTGAACTTGTGGACTACCATAGAGTGATGCGGGTACCCAGTATCAAATAATGACGAAAACTATAAAAAATAAAGGAGGTGTTAGGTTTTTAATACTGTATTTATTAATGTCATCTGGAATTCCAGCATGAAGTTTCTGGAGCAGAGCAGATTTTTCAATTATTTATTTATAACAAATAATGTGCTGATACCCTTGTACTACAATGTCCTCATTCTGGGGCCATGCAATGAGAACTAGATGTCATGCTACGTATACTCTGTCTGTGTTGTAGGTGAGAAACCCGTCGCTCCTATAAAAAACAATATATATGGACATTTATACAGGAGAGAAAAAAAGCTGTCTTCCTGCCCCTTTTGAGAGAGTGTCCTTGGAAAAGTAATGAGATGGGTCCTAGGACCTCACTTTTTGGGATGTCTCCATTGTCCTGGATCTCATCTTCCCTTGAAATGCAAGGGAAAATCTATCTGGTCAGGGAAATCTATCTGGAGTTCACATTACTTATTAGTTATAAATTACCTCTTAAGGACATCATTTTAGTCCAGGTTCCAGTAAAAAATTCTCAGAAAGCCCTAACTATGCAGAAACAAAAATATTTTCTCTACAGTCCCTCAAGAGGGTTACAGGATAGAGTGCTTGATGAGGACTTTTAGACTGAGGCAAGAAGGAGCCAGCTATGTGAAAATCTGGAAATAGAACATCTGGCATAAAGACCTTAAGGTGAGAATGAACTTCAAATGTTTCAATAACGGAAAGAAAGCCAATGTGGCTGGAGTATAATGAAGAGAAAGGAAGGAGATATATTCAGAGAAGTATAGTAGCCCAGTCATGCCAGACTTTACAGAACATGGAAAGGATTTGGATTTTATTCTAAGTGTAATGAGAAGGTTTAGAAGGGTTTTTAAGCAAGGGAGAAGCAGGGAGTTCCATGAGGGAGCTACTGCAGTGTCTAAGTAAAAAAAAAATAGAGGTTTTGGACAAAGGTGTTAGTAGTAGATGTAGAAAGAAGTGAGTATTGTATTTATTCAATAATTTCTTTATTATTCTTCCATTCAACAAATGTATTGGGTGTCTACTATGTACTATGTAGACATGGGCAAAGTTCTAGGGACATGATTGATTGAAAGATTGACATAATCTCTTATCTTCCTGAAATTTATGATACAGTGAGGGACAGAAAAGACTGTGTTTGGGATGGTAGGAGAAGTCATGGAAACAGAAGGAGTACCTAAACCATACTGGAACTGAAGTCTGAGTTAAAGTTGTATTCAGCTGTATGTCACGGAAAAAGTGCTTTGCTTTTACTATTTTATTTTATTTTACTTACCTTATTTTTCAACTAACATAGAGTTTGGAGGCAGACAGTAGTTCAGAGTTTTTATGATGACAATGACATTCAGGTCCCAGACTCCCCTTAGTTTTCAGCATTGACTCCTTAGTGCAATTTTATTCTCCTCATATTTACAAAGAAAAAAAGTTATTGCCCTCTAGACGTCACTTTTCAATTCTAGAAAGAAAGAAAGAAAAAGGTAAGGAGCACAAGATATATTGAGTATGTTTGCCTAGTTTTTCAGGAAGATAATAATGCTCTGAAAAGCCCAGCCCTTAACTGCTCTTACACCTCTTTGCCCAGAACTGGGTCGTACACCCATCTTCAGATCTATGGGAGCGTGGAAAGCTCAGTATTTTAAAACAAAATTTACCTGCTAAATTAATTTGTGTTCCATTAGAAAGAGAAGTGGAGTGAATAAGTTTTAGGAAGACAATTAAAAATAACTGGAACAGGGATGATTTCTGAAGAAAAGGAGAGCTAAGACTTGGAAGAAAGAAAAATTTTCAGAAGACCTTAGAGAGATTAACAGGAAAGAAAAAAATTCCTATCACTTATTTTTTCTTCTCAACTTTTTTTTTTTAAAGAGCAATGATAAGAAACAGTATAAAAAAGAATGTCTATGTTCTTCATTTTCTGTAAACTTGCTATTGAAGATGTTATTCATATTTTAGTCAATTCTTATTGATAGACTGTTAAATTGAGTTCCTCTTTCACTGTCCTTTAAATTTTTTTGTAATAGCTTTATAAAATCTATTTGTGTTACTTATAATATCTCTTAAATCAGTTTAGAAGTAGGTAGAAATCTCCTACTTCAGCCATGACTAAAAAGAAACAAACATAATAATATAGTGACCTTGAGAAAAAATGCATTTGATCTTTGAAGGATTTTCTTAACCACATATCTAGTACAATGGACCTTGGGTTGGTCCTCAATAAACAGAATGCACAGCTATTAACAAAAACAGACCCACACGTATCACTGGCCAGAATGTTATCCTTATAATCTAGGTATTATATAAAATAAAATGAATTTAAAAACATGCTATACTAGCAAAGATGTTCATCTTATTCATTAATTTCAGGTTATATGAAGTATTCCATACCCATCTTAATATTTCTAGTTTGCCTTTCTTAAAACTGGAGGAGAAATAGAAGAAAAATGACTTAGGATAAATATCATTAAATAACTCTTGCCTATGGAATTTCCACATCTTGCTAAGGTAGTGATTATACACTGACTGCCAAAGTTGTTTGTTCCAGCAATGCCCCTTCTTATTTCAAGGTGAGAGCTCAACTGTGGGTCCAAGTCCAATAAATTTTTATAAATAACTTTGCATGATCATCTGGTTCAAATGTAGATATTCAGCACCCCCATGCCTCAAAGAGCACAGGAAATGATGGACAAGGCTTAGGACAAGAAATCACTACCATAATGGCACTAGGCAAGGTTTACACAAGCCTAACACCATCTATTGGACTTTGCACAAACTATTCTTGAGAATTCATTATATCTGTATAAAACTCATTTTCCAGATGACTGATTACATTCATAAAGCTATAGTTTTAGTGTTTTCTCTCCTGTTTAATTTCATCTTTGATAATTTGTTGAGTCCCCCATTCAGTGTGAGTTATATTTTCTTTTTCATCTAGACTGCATATTTATCTGATTGAATATGAGTGTGTGGAACCATTTTCACAATCCAGCTTTTGGCATTTATAGACTGGAAGTTTATTGGTGCATACCCACCCTGGGGACATTTTACTTTGTATATTTAAATCATAAGTAAATATTTGCTTAGAGGAGAGTTGAGAATCAGTATTGGCAAATACATTTTTGTCTTTATGTTACTATATATGATTATTTAAATTATAATAATTTTCATCTCACATTCCTTGTTTAAACCTGAAACTTAGAACATCACAGAAAAATTGTTATCAAAAGACAGAGAGGTGCTTGAATGTGTGTATATGCCTTTAACGGAACAGATTGCTAGCTACTCCAATATTTCATCCCCCGCAACCTCCCAAACACACAAAAGTCATTGCATCACTCATTCAGTTTCTAAAGCCTGTTAGGATACTGATGGTACAAATGAAGTGAACTTTCAGCAACCTAACACTGAACTTCAGAAATGGGGAAATCAGGAAGCCACTTAGAGTTTAATCCCCTCTCTATTAAGACTTCTTTTGGAGAAACATTAGAGTTGCTGTTTGGCACCTAGGAGTACATAGGAAAACTGTTGAGTGGTAATTGGCTCAGGTATCTAAGTTCTGAATGGATTCCTTGTTCATGAAAGTCTTGCCTGGGTCCAGAAAAGGGGTAGGAGAGATGGGAAGAGTGGTCAGATAAGAATACCAATAGATTTCTGTGGCATTTCAAAGTGTAATAACCTTCACTTTCCAAAATATTTATTGGGAAAAATGAAAATAATTATTTGACCTACTAGTTGTTTTATATAAATATGGTTAACACATGTTTTAGAAAATAACTTTTAAAAGACATCAGATCTTATTGTATCTGCACAATAGTCTTTCAGTGTCCTTAATATATCCATCTGTGTTGACTGTGGGGAAGAAATGCATTGGGTTCAAATAACACAAGGTGGTTGCAAAAGTTTGTTTTACATAGACAAAGTATTTAACTGTGGGATGAAAAGATGGGAACTGGAGGAAAATTGGATTCTACTTCTCCAAAGCTGAGAGTATGTGAAAACCTTTGCCCAGCAGAATTAGCAGATGGTCTAAATCCCCTTGGAATACAAAGGCTCAATTCAATATTGATTTGGGATTGTTCATTCAAAAGATTTGTTCTCTTCTGAGAATTTAATAAACTAAGTAAGACTAAACCGTGTCATTCAATTCGACCATTATAATTTGTTTAGTGCCATTCAAAAGAGTTATTAAGGAAACTTTTCACACTTGGAAAAAACAGTAACAGCATTCCAACACTCACATTGGTATGGCTGGTATAGACCATTTCCTAAGAACGTTAAGTAATTCTGACTTGAAAAGCTAGCCTTGATGAAGCTATCCTCTGTATTTGAGATAAATCTGGGCAGACAATGAATATATGAAAGACCAGAATTAAGCTTCCAAAAGAATTATTCAGCCAAAAATAATGAATTAACTTTAATGAGATAAAGTTTATTGTGAATAAACATAAATTCCTTCATTGCAACATTTCAAGAGCAAACAAATTAAAACTAAGAAAAAATTTGTAAAGTTAATAGATGGGGGAATGGAATTTAGCAGCAACATGTATAAAATTAGCTTGCTATATTAAAGGTTCTCCAAAGAAACAGAATCAATAGTCTCTCTCTCTATACAGCCCTCTCCCTCTCCTCTCTTCCTCTCTCTCTCTCCTTCTCTTATTTCTCTTTCTCTCTCTCATTATTTTTAATGTTGGCTACATGGAGAGTAGTTAGAAGGTAGAAACTTTTTTTTTAAAATGATGATGGAAAAAAATTGATTAATTTTGTTCCATTCTTGAAGACAGGTTCAAGGTGTGAATACTTTTCCATATATATTGCATTTTCTTCCATAGCTGATATGTTTCTATAGGTCAAAGTCATAGGTTTAAAAAACTAGAAAACATCAATTTTGTTCTTTATCTCTTTTTCTCTGTTTTGGTAGGGTAATGCCACCAAATACCTTTCTGAAGGTGCCAAATAGTAACTATAATGGTATAATCAATCTTCTTTGAAATAATTATAATAAAACTAATATCAAGATAGTACATTTGGACTTCAAGTTATGGTACTTTATAATATGATAAAATATAATACATGACATTGTGATATTGGGGCTCACGGACATTTGGTGTAATGAATGTGTAAATGGGCATAAGAAATTCACTCTGTGACTCAGGAAAATGCCACTACTGGCTAATTGGGCAGTAATGCCCCCAAATAATGAGATTTGAGCAGAAAACAATCTCATTTTTTTCTAGTAAGAAAATATTATTACTTTTTAATCTTCTAGACAAAGTGGCAAACTGGTATCTCAAAGGTTTAATCCAATCCAATATGTGCAGATGATTTAAAAACATGAAAGAGTATATAAAATTTGGGCAATCGTAAATAAAAACCTTAATCTGCTCTTTACTTAAAAAAAATCTGAAATTTCTGGCAATGTTATGTAATGCATTTCTGCATGGCAATAATCTCCTGAAAGAATATGATCATTGCTGCCTAGGCCAACTTTGTGCTGTCTTATTGGACATAGTTCTGGCTACTCACTTGATGTGCCTGTGTGCCCATTCACCAGGTGGCTCACCTCACTTATTTACATTACCTTCTAGCCTTTGTAGTCCTTGAAGTTTGTTTCCTAGTCTAGAAAAGAAGTGATGCTCAATTTAAATAAGGAGTTCAGGACTAACTCCCATTATTCTAGGATATGTATTATAATTATTATTGTAGCCTGAATTTTTGGCTCAGAAATTTCTTAAAAATCCTTGGTTTTAAAAGTTATAGGGCCATCTGAGGACAAAAGATATCATTAAAACAACTTTTCATACCATTATACAGTTCGTGGCTTTCAACGAAGATTTGCTGAAAATACAAAAGAACAATTTCATTACTTTTATTGGTAAATTGTTGAATTGATATAGCAATTGCACTTTTGTAACCATCAGCACTCCAATTACAATTATTTTAATTTTAATGGTTTTGACTAGGCATTTCTAGAAATGAGTATGCTTGAGTAAGCCAAGAAACAAGGAAATGCTTTATAAATCTAGGAATGACTTAAAAGCTTTCTTAAAGTTATTTGATATCAGATTCTTAGTAATGCTAATTCCTGGAATTGATCATCTATAAGTTAATAACTACCAAGAAATTATGATACTATAAATACTGTAAAAACCATGAATTCTTCATTGAAATTATCTAGAATATATCAGTAAATCTTGTATGTAAGAAGAAATATCTAAAAATACCTGAAAAAACAAACAAAGGCTTAAGTATCATGTGATGTATGAGCAAAAATATATTAGTATTCCAGTGATGGTCTTAAAAATTAATACATTCAACATTTAAAAAATAACATTTCCCTCTTTTGTGGTACAATAATACCTTCAATACAATAACATTTTAACCTTATATCTGCTTGCTGACATCAACTAACAGTTTATGCTGATCAAAAAGCAAGGCTAATTTATTTGGTTTTTAGGCTCCTGAGATTAGAAATATTTTGTTAAATTACGTGTTGAGCTGGAAATCGATTGTACTTATGTATAAAGCTTGTTTAGCTCCTCTTTCAAGTGTGGCTGAATCTGTTTTTATAATTTGTCTACAATGCTATGTGGTTTGAAATCCCATTAGGACACAGAGCCAATTCATTTGTGTATAAGAGTACATGGGCTACAATTGATTTTGTAAGTACCTGAAAAACCTATAGCTCTCTTACAATTCAGTTGTGCAGTAAGAAAGCTGTTAGGCTGTATCTATGATTTAGCCATATGTTACTGAAAATGAAAAGTAAAGTTGGTAAGAGAAGAAAAATGAGGTCAAAAACTATTTTGTGGCTGCTGATTGATTATATCAATCAAAATAAAAAAAACATATATAACATATATGTATATATAAAATGAGTTTCTTTATATTATTGAGTTCGGGTCCATTTTAAAACAAAAAAGGGACTGAGAGTGAGGCTGAACATCTGGATGGTACAAACTTCATCAAGCAAGGAGATTTAGAGATATAAAATTTTTATATTTACTTCATAATACATTTTTTTTAGTATGAAGCTAAAACTTTGTTTTAATAGAAAATTATGTTAAAACTGGTCTTACCCTTTTCTTTAACTTTGAGAGAAACATTTCTCCACTTTTAAATCGTAAAAAAGAGTTAAAGACATCTTCCGTAATTGCTTACTGTCTTCATTCATTTACTTATTCAAAATATTATTGAACGCCTTGTATGTCAGGCATTCTTCTGGGATTAGGGAAACATTAGGGAACAAGGAGAATGCACAGTGAGGATTACATTTAGGTGTGTGTTGGGAGAGAGAGGACCTATAGATAAATAAATTATATAGTATGTTAGAAAATGATAAATACTATAAAACTGGATGAGATGAAATCATCAAGGAAATAATTCAGTCTCAGATACCTAGTACATAACAAGGCAAAGAAGGCAAAGCTCAGCTCTGGAGACAGTTCTGTAACTGAGCGTTAACTTTGTGGACTAGAATGGAACTCAATCTTGATTCCTTACTTGTTATACAAATTGCTGGTGACTGTCTATTTTATCATTGTAGATTGACTCTAAAAAAAAAAAAAACGAACCAAACCAAAATTGCCTTTATGTCTCATATTGAAAAGATAGAATGATAGAAAGGATGTAACTCTCCTGCAAGCAAGATCTTAAAGTACTGACTCATTAACTATGCTTTATTATGGCTTCAGGTGACAAGGAGGGCTTTTTGCTTTCATTGTCCGGTTGGAGCAATTCAATCATTGAAGGTTTAGTTATATGAATTTTAAAGGAAGTGGGAGTAAGATATCTCGTTTGAAGAAAGTTACAAGTCGGGGTGCCTTCCTAGTCTAAATTCCGTCTCCTTTAGGAACTGAGGGGCATTGGCCATCTTTCCTCCTATTATGAAACACGAAGTCCTTTTCTGAACAGGATAACTGCTCAGATTTTCACTTCTGTAGCTATCAGATAGTGATGAATATTTTATATGTTTAAAATTATTCTATGATACAAATATATGCTGCAATGTACCACAAATTAAATATCCAGTCAAGTCAAAGAGCCTGTAGGACAAGAAATCTCCTAATAAAGGGCCCAGAGTTTTCAGAAAACTGCTAAAATCTTCCCTTGGAAATTTGTGGAATCTATGACATTACTCTTCACTACATTTTAAAAGTAAAATAGTAACAGATAATGTCAGTTACTTTACCTCAACTATTTTATCTTTTCCTTGCTAAAAGCCTCAAATAGAATTACTGTCTTTTTAGCTAACCAACTTGCAGCGTATGTGGTAGTGGTATTCAATATTTATTTTCTCATAGGATAGGAGCACTGATTTTTTTTTCTATAAATGAAAAATGTATTGTTACTCGAACCTGTTACCTTTTCACTTCAACTTTTAAAACGGAGGACATGGCAGTCATGCTTTCAAAGTAAAACCTGAAACATCGCTGGAAAACATCTACCTCAAAAGCTTTATTATAGAATAAACAGCTTCTGAAGAATGAAGAAAAGCTGCAGTTCCTGTCTATGTAACTAGGAAGACCTAAAAGAGGTTTTCTAGAATCATTTTAATGTTTTTAATAAGAGTTGTTAACCACAAAAATACAAGGAAATTTATATTAATGGTATTCAAAAAATTGGTAGATTCATGTATCTTGTATTTACTCCTGAGTAGAATGGTATTATATAAGTACACTTGTTTGTGGAGCTGACATGTCCCTGAAAAAACATGAACCTGAATTTGTTTTGTCTAGAAAACACCAAAGGTTTCTCAGCACTAAAAAGGAGATTGAAGGCAATGGGAATAGCCTCTGGTTACTCCTTTTTTAGTAGCTATATTAGCTTTAAATTCACTTACCCTTTAGGGAAAGAGTTTGGTTCAGGGGATTTACTAGAAATTAAAGACTGAACTCTTTATTTTATTCTGTATTTTAATCTCCATTCACAGTAGCCACAGGCAACTTGCCTCTGTCACAGAAGCAATTGAAAACTTAAATGTTAAGTGTCCTAAGCCAATTAAATAAAATAAAATTTTATAAAGGGAGATTCCAATGATATTACTAATAAAGGAATGTGCTTTTTCAGGATAGCCACTGTTATTAAACAGTCGATAGAGTAACATAAACCTACACAATGGGCTTCAGCCTTCTACATGGTCATCCCTAAGCACAGTAGAGCATAAAGTAAAGCTTAACTTCAGAGAATGTCAAAACCTTTCCCTGTGGCATCCAATTCCCAGCCTCTTACTTTTCTTCTCAATGAGAAATGATAATAGCTATTGGAGTAGAATTCTTAGAATGCTCTAAAGACTGGTGGGGTGAAAATTATTTGGAGGCCCCTATACAAAAGCAGAGATTATTAAACAGGTTCAGTGTCTGGCTCATTCATCACAATTGGGTCCTGTTGATTTTTTTCCTTTTTTTGCATTGACAGCTTCTTAGCCATTATTATCCCAATCGAACTAGTTTTCATGATGATATTCCATATCCCATTTTCATCGCTACATAAAACGTAGTATTGAAAGGACCAGGCATCTTTCACAAAACACAACAGGACATTGATAACTGTGCAGATGAACTCCTGATCCAATCTCAGGCCTCGTTACTTACTTTATGATTTTTTCTAGACCAGCAGGCTTCCCTCAGCAGGCTGACGATGGCTCACTTCACACATACCACTCAAGATTGCTGTACAGTATAAAATAGAAGATCAAAAGCAGAGAGGAAAAAAAGGAATAAGGGAATGAAATGAAAATTGAAAGAAATGTAGTTGAAGGAAAGAAAGGTCTATAAAAGGTGAGCTCAAGTTTCATGTTGGTGATGATTAGTCCTGCAAAACCTTCTGAGACTTGCAGAAGCATTTGCCTGTTTAAAATCCAGTTTTTTTCTTCTTTTTTCTTTCTTTTTTTAAAGACGTCTCATAATGACCACCTATTCTCTCATTCGAAGGGCTGAATCTTTTCTGAAAAAGTTTGGTAAGGACAGGCATTTGAACACTCAGTCACATGCAGCAGAACCAGGCACATGGAGGACAGCTGACTCCACAGAACCAGGGACTTGGGTAAGTGCCCAGCACCGAAGCCACCTGAAGTGACTGCAAATGTTGTTTTTTTATAAGCACAGAAAATTCATTTTAATTTAATAATGTTTTTATAACACAAAGCAACCTCTAGAAAAACTCTTCTGTTGTGATTCTAGTGATGGGTAAAGGTTGGGCTAGGAGTTATCTTAAACATAAGATTAAAAAAAAAAAAAAAAGGAAGAGAAGAAAACATCTTCCCACATCTGGGAATAGAAAAGTAAAAGCAAAATATTATTTTGTGAACTGTAATACCATTCCAAATATTTCGATTAGATTTGGAGAAAGGACTGACTCTTTTGGCAGCTTCTCCTACTTTGAGGTTAGAGCTTGAGGTAAAAAGTTGTGCAAGATTTGCCATACCAATGTATTTCTGACTTAAGTCCAGTTCACAGTTCACTGCCAGTCGGCTACAGCCCACAGATATTGCCTTAATGGAAGCAAACAGACAATTTGTATTTGAGATTTCTTATCAGGATTCCATAATACCAGAAGAGCTGGCTGACTATGGAAGGCATCATCTCTAATCACGAAGGTGATCTGACGATTGAAAATAATGGTCTGATCATCTTTTAAATAAAAATTATTTTAATGATTAGTCTAGTATTGTTAGAATTGACATGGAATCTCACATAACCTGAGAGAAATCATCCATGACTTAGAGAGAAGAAACATTGTGATTTTCATTTCTTGGGTGATCTCTAGGTCTCCTTCCATTCCAAGACTGCCTTTGGTAAAATCAGTTATTTTGGATGTGAAGGAAGAGGCTTTACTTCTTAAGTTCATGTATTTGAGATAATAATATTTTTGGTTCTCTGGAGTATGACATTATTTGTTTTGTTACTCTGAATTCACTTCTTATAATTTATTTTAGGGATTAAAGAAAAAACAATTCTAAAAAGGGATTGAATTTAGTTAATGCCTAGTATTTCTTTTAATATATAATAGTAAATATCTCATTGTTTTATTTTATTTCATAGCTTTACATAATGAGACGCATATCAGAAATATTATTTGAATCATTACTTCTAGTTATACATTTTTAATGTCCCTAAGTGATTTTTAGTTTTCTTCACTATTATAATAGCTAAATATAAAAATGTAGAAATATGCTGTACATGCTTTCATTTAGAGATTTTAGAAACATCCTAAAATAAAATATAGTCATCGTTATTGTTAATAACCACACGATTTAGTAGCAAGATCATGCTGGATATCACAGCAAATTCTACATTTCTTTCAAGACTTTTAAAGCTTCCCCGCATCCCTTTAAAGAGGGCCTATAATAATGATGCAGAGGTGATAAATGATTGATTTTCTTCTAGGAAATCCTATTTTAAAAATAGCTTTTGAACCATGAGCTGATGCTTAGACTATAATCTATTTAGTTATGGCATTATACAGTGAATTACTGATTTATATTATTATAGCTTTTTCAATAGCTTGAATGACATTAAGTTCATTAGTAGAGAATGATAATCTTTTGTCTCATAAAAACATCTATTAGCAATCTTTGCTTGCAAAGAATTCAATTTTTTGGTTAATTTACCAAATTTGTCTTTTTTTTATGTATTTAATCTGGATTGTAAACTGGGTCAAGAAAGTGAATTAAGCTTGATATGATTTTCTGTGTTTTGTCTTTACTACAAAATGGTTTAGCTGGGAAGCAAGGCATAACAGCTATACCAAGACGTGGTAAAGTAAACATTAGGCTGAGTTTTACAGATTTAAAGTTATTGCCAATTGTTATTAGATGTATAAGTTTATTTCAGGTGGGGAATTACAGGAATTTCAAACTCTCAAAACTTCAGCCTTTGATGTGAAGAAAGGTATACCTTAAAAAAGTAAGTGATCAGTTCAAGCAGTTCCATAGTAACTTCCCAAATATTAAATGAACATCATGGCAAATATTTAATTGCTAATGACTAATGGCCTTTACCAAAGCTTATATAAAAGTATATTAATAAGAACATAATAAAATAATATTAACTGAAAAAAATGATATCATGTCCTGTCCCCCAGATTTACGTGTTGTGTGTGTATATAGTCATATATTAATTGTTTGAAGCATGTTTGGCAAACTTTTCTACAAAGATCCAGATAATAAATATTTTAGTCTTTGTGAGTCTCTGTTATGACTACACACATCTGTCACTATAGCTCAAAGGCAGCCATAGAAAATACATACACAGTGAGAATAGCTGTGTTCCAATAAGAATGCATTTATGGACTCTGAAATTTAAATTTCATATAAGTTTTGCTTTTCATGAAATGTGATTCTCCTTTTGACTTTTTCTAACCATTTAAAAATGTGAAAACTGCTTTCTTTCAAACTTCATACAAAAATAGATGATAAGTAGAATTCAGCTTACAGACCATGGTTTACTGACCCTTGGTTTAAAGTCTTAATTTTTAAGAACTCACAAGAAGACATGCTAGTACCTCAAAATTATAAAAACCAAATATATATATCTTTTTGTTTGTTTTTATTGACAAAAAGATTTAGAAAATATAGAGTTAAACTTTGAAAAAAGGTCACTAAGCCTCAAGAACAGCAAAGTTAAAGTCAGATTAATATGACCGTTTTCTTATTTCTATTGCTGTATATGTGAAACCCCAGATGCAAAATATGAAAGATATTTTTAGTTTGGTTAAATGGCAATTGAGGCCAAATAAAAATGTCAATGGTTTTATTTGTTTGTGAAGTTAAGATTCTCTATAAAATGAGATTAATTTGAAACTTTCAATAACATTATAGTCATCATATTCCCAATTCTGTGTATGGATGTGAAGGTTGGACGGTAGAGAAGGCTAATAGGAAAAAACTTGGTTCATTTGAAATGTGCTGTTAGAAACCCTGGACCACCAGATAGCCTAGACCACCAGAAAGAAAAACAGGGGGGTCCTAGAGCAAATAAAGCCTGAAATGCAAAAATGACAAAACTAAAACTTTCCTATTTCGGGCACATCATAAGACAGCAATGTTCTTTGGAAAAGATAATAATACTGGGAAAAATAGAAAGCAGCAAGAAAAGAAGAAGACCGAATATGAGATGGATTGACTATAAAAGAGGCACTAGGCTTGAGTCTACAAGAGCTGAACAGAGTTGTTGAGGACCGGAGAGTGCAGACATACTCATTAACATGGTCATCAGGACTCGGAGCAGATTCAATGCCATATAACATACAATATGAAATTGCATTGTTAGAGTAAGAAAAAACATAGAGCACTTATCGTCATATATTAAAACTTAAAGTATGATATTTGCTCAAATATGTTTATCTAATAATTAGCCAGAGTTTATTTAACTACACTCTTAGTTGAACACACTATCATTAAACAACTGAATAAATCCTGCGAACATTACATGAATTATACTTTTAAATTAAATCATGTTTTTTCTTTAGACAAGATATATTATGGACTTGGAAAGAATTCATGGCTATTTTTTCTTTCTATTTCAAACATAATTTACCATAATTTGGATTCAAGGAGTTAAAATAATTGCATAATTAAAAAAAATACTAATCTTTTAGAGATTTTAAATCATTATCCATAAAGTACATATATTTAAAAAACTTATGTGTATTTATGTATTATGTATATTTGTGCTCATGTATTTGAATTCTGGTACAGCAATTCTATTTAGAAACTTATTTTGAATAAGTATTTAAGATTAAAGTAATATATTTCTTGTTTCTGCTTTATCAATTCTATCACAGAAATGAACATCATCAATGTTAATGGAGTGAAAAGGAGACTTAGCAAAGGATTGTATTATTTAAGTTTGATGCTTTTTAGTTCATAACATTTTTAAAAACTGAAAATATTGTTTCAGACCATAAAAAGTACTAGCTGAACATTTTTCAAAAAAAAGTTAAGCAATTAATTAAAGCTATTTGGAGAACATAAAAGTACTAGCTGAGCATCTTTTAAAAAAACTGAATAAAATGACTAAATTGAAGCAATTTTTAATCCAAGACTGTTATATACATACATGTACAGAAATTTCAAATCAAGTTCTAGATCCCAAATCTCATTTTATTTTGTATTAAAACCATATAAAAATCAATATAAATCATTTCTTGTGATGGGTAGGTTGATTTGAAGATTTTAATTTAACTGATGTTTAGATGAAATTGGAAATTTTAATTTTATTAATGAGATAATATTTAAAAAGTAACTGCATTTGACGTAATCACTGGGAGAATTCATTTCGCTGTAATGTGTTCACAATATTTAAAGACGAAGTGTGTCAGTTAGGATTTCCTGCATAAGGCTTTTTTTTTATAGTATAATATCTTAATCATAGTCTACCATCAAATATTTTAGGAATACCTTTAAAGTTTAGATAGCATATTAACTGCATGCAATGCTTACATCATAAGTTCTCAGTCTATTGCAAGGACCTTCTTCATTGCCAGTTATCATGCTGTTTTAAGTTAGAAAGCTGAATAGCAGCACGGAATATTATAGAAATGAACTTTGCTCAGTAATATTTGAGTTATTGCAGTGTTTAATTATTCATTTGGTTGATACAGAAAAATTTTTAACTGTAATTGAAGGTTGTTGCCATAATAGTATATTGTCTGTATTTCTACCTCTGGTAATAGGCTTTATGTGCTAGATTTTAATATCCTTGAACCTGGGCAAGTGTACAAGTTTTTTTAAAAGAAATATGGTTTACTTGTACAAAACTGATCAGTTTTGAGAGATTGTTAATACCCTGGAAGTCGTTTTTCTAGGTGTGAAACAAATGGTGAGAATTCGAGATGGTCCTCTTATAGTATTGAAATTAAGTCTACTTAATTTATCATCATGCTTGTGCCCTGATTTTATGTACTTGTACCTATCAATACTCATTGTCATACTTGAAAAAAGTGAAGTATTATCCTGATCAGACTAGATGTCAACACACTTGATTTCCTACATTATAACAGTATAAAATTATCCCTTTTGTATTAAGATCATCATTTATTTAACAAACATATCTTGAGAATCTATAGTGGACCTGGAGGGCAGCTAGATCTAAACACAAAGGTGAGTGTAATATTATTGCTCTCATAAAGCTTATAGGTTTATTAGAGGAGTACACAGAGGTACATCTTAGTCAACTAGGGTGATTTTGACCCAAGAGACATTTGGCAGTATCTGGAGATATTTTCGGGTGTCATGACTTGAGGGGGAACACGCTTGATCTGCAGTGAGTGGAAGCCAAGGATGCTATTAAACATCCTATAATGCTGTCAAAACATCCTATAACAAAGAATTACCCAGTCTAAAATGTCAATAGTGCTGACTTTGATAAACCTTGATCTAAGTGTAACACATTTTTAGAACTGCTATTTCAGAATGATGCACAAACACAGATGGGAACACAAAAGAATAAGTGATGGATTTGACAATTCAACAGAGCAAGAAGGGTTGTCTTGATAGAGGAATATTTTGAAAGAAGAGCTATATGTAAGTTGACTCTTGTGGAGAGATATTCCTGTTGAGGGATGGGGTTGGGAAGAGGAACTTTCCAGACTGAGGCAGCAAAATGAGCAAAGGCACAGATGTGTAAAATAACTTCTTATCTTTGGGAACTCTAAAAAGTCTAGGGTGGGTAGGCTAGGCATGGAATATAAAGACCTCAGGAACTCTAAAAAGTCTAGGGTGGGCAGGCAAATATGATCTTATTTTGGGAGCTTTTTCTTGCAATGTCATAGAGTTGAGTTTTCTCCTGAAAGGTTTTGGAAATAATGAAGGGTTTTGAGCAGGAACAATGATCAGGCAGTCTACTTATAGGATTCATCAGCCATAGCGTGAAGTGTCATGATTATTAAGGAAACACAAAATCCTATATCATTTGAAGAGCCACAGGAAGAAAAAGTCTCCAACGGAAAAAAAAAAGATCCCTACTTCTTTTTTCATAAATGTTTCGCTTCTGATTCGATACTTTCACTTTTTCAGAACTATATCAAAGTAACAAACACTTAACCATAACTCATTTTCTGTAGTTTCATAAATGCATTATATTTCTCATATGCTGACTCTTGTGGGCTTAAGCTGCCATGTTGTGGCATCAGGTAGCATTGACTTTTCTTGTTTATGGTTTACTTGTACAAAACTGATCAGTTTCGAGAGATTGTTAATACCCTGGAAGTCATTTTTCTAGGTGTGAAACAAATGGTGAGAATTTGAGTTGGTCCTCTTATAGTATTGAAATTAAGTCTACTTAATTTATCATCATGCTTGTGCCCTGATTTTATGTACTTGTACCTATCAATACTCATTGTCATACTTGAAAAAAAGTGAAGTATTATCCTGATCAGACTAGATGTCAACACACTTGATTTTCTATATTATAACAGTATAAAATTATCCCTTTTGTATTAAGATCATCATTTATTTAACAAACATGCTTGAGAATCTATAGTGGACCTGGAGGGCTGCTAGATCTAAACACAAAGACGAGTGTAATATTATTGCCCTCATAAAGCTTATAGGTTTATTTTCATGTTCTTGAATTTGTTTTCAGATTCCTGTTGTGGAACCATAGTGGAGAAAAAAAACAAAACAAAACTGCTTACCAATAAAAAAGACAATTAGAAATAGAATCTTGGTTATAGCAAAAACTTGTTCCTTTGTCTCAGTGGTTCTCAACCCTGGATGCTTGTTAGAATCTCAGGGTGGGAGTAGGGGAGATCTAGGTAACCGTATTTCTTAAAATTCTTCAGGTTAACTCAGGGATCTCTGCTATGGATACAAAATGTTAACCTCACACTTTTATTTGGCTTTGCAATGACTTCTATTTTATATTTTTCACCAGCAAACATACCTTCTTATTTCCATTAATAGTTAAATTAAATTTTTAATTTTTTGAACATACATTAACTTTCAGAGGGTGGCTTTCTGACTGTGTTACAGAGGAAGAGAGAGGTAGTCTATAATTTCTTACATAAAATTCATAAGTTGTATGAATTTCACTCAGGTAGCAGAGAGATGATGAGAGCTTTGAACAGTGATATTTATACTTTTAAAAGGTCTTATTTTGTGCTGCCAAACTCTGTGATTGATTGGTTAGTATGGCTGGCAAGCATGATGCAGTGAAGGAAAGCCTAAGGATCTGATCTTCCTATAGCCATTCTCTCTGTTCTTTAGCTGTAGATCATATGCCTTGTCCTAGACAGCTGCCTTGAAAATGTGGGGTTTTCTTGCTGACCTGCTACAGTAGATTGTACTGTGCTGCTGTGGTTGTACCAACATTAATGGATCATCCCAGTAAAAAGGAACTAAAACTGTCAGACCTAATCCTTTGTTTATTTAAGAAATAATTATTAATTACCTGCTTTATGCAAGGAGATGACTTTTTTTGTCATCTATCAGGCAACTGAAAGAAAAAGAAGATTCAGTCTTCATTCCTTATAGATTATTTACAACATTGTAACAGTGAGCAAAGAGAAAACACTATTGTTATAAACCGTCTTCTCTTCAGCCTCTTGAATATTTTCCTTTGCATTTCTCTTCTCTGTCGTCAGTGTTCCCTTTGTGAAAGAATTTCTTCTAGGTGCTAATTGCTTTCTAGATTCTTTTTAAATTTTCTCCTTTGATTCACAAACTTCCTTAAACAAGTATCTATTGCTTCTACTTCCTTAATATATATTTATAACAAGCATCTTCCTAAAATATAAATAAATAACTAGACTCTACAACTCAACCATGAGTCCTTACTCAGAACATTGGAAATATATTTTCTCTCTACATTGTCTTCGTGAGCAGTTCAGCCTAGGGATGCTGGCTTCCTTTTGCTTGCTCTTCTGTGAGGCTGGTTGAAACATGTCTATGGGTGAGGACATTTAGCCCATCAGTATCATGTTGCTACCTTGCTCTAAACCAATGAGTTTCAAACTTTTTGACTATGACTTATGGTCAGATATTTTACACTGCGATCTAGTGTGCAGTACACATACCCACTCATGCATCCACAGAACATATACATTTTACAAAAATAGTACATTCCATTCCATCCTATACTATCCCATCCTATTCTATTTTACGAGAAAGGCGGTTCTTGACCCACTGAACTAGTATCCTACCACAATAATTAGTTCAAAAGATTCTTCTAATCTGAATCCCTGATTTTCAACAGGGCCTGTGGGGTGTATCATCCTCCTAAGGGGATCAGTAGAACTCTCAAAAGGTGTGGAGATAGTCTGAAAATAAAGCTGTTGTTTGTTTCATTGCTTTGATTTGTGTTTAGTAAAGAGAGTTAATTTATTTAGACCTAATCCCTACTCTTCTTCAAGTCTCAATTATATTTTATCTTTTTCATGGAGTTATCCAATGAATGAACCAAATTTAGCACCCACTGAAATCCTCTTGGCAATTAATTTTGTATCGCTGGGTGACACTTTTTGTGTAAATCTTTGAGTCAGAGACTGTTTTTGTCATGATAAGCCTTGATTTTCGTACTATTCTTGATAGACTACTTACCAAAATAGTCTGAAATAAACTCTCCCAAAGAGGTGGGATCCCCATGCCTTTAAAGATTTATGTTCAAATTTGCCAAAATCCCTGGTTTACTATTTATGACACAACATTATCTGCAATCTGATCTACAATATGTTCTTCCCCTTACCTCCTTCCCCCTCACTTACTTTTGACTGAAATCCACTGTAAGGACAGCTTACCTTGCCTACTTTGGCCCACAGCCTTCTCTGGAGCTTGCCTGGTACTTCAGATTCCAGAGATCATTTGGTTTACAAGACAGAAGCTGAAAAGTTTTATCTAGAGTTATGACTTATCTTCCTAACTCTGGTTATTGCAGAACTATGAACTCGTAGAATTATGTTCATCTTATCCTAGACACAAAAGCTTGTAAGCTATCTTCTAAGAAGTGATAATTTTTCCCCTTCAGAACTCTCATTCTTCAATATCTTGACACCATTGACTTTGATCCTGGAAATAAATTAAGCTGATCTCTACTTCTTTTTCTTAACTCTACTAAATAAAAGATGAAATATCCTTTGAAAAAAGTTCTATAACTAGCTTCTACCTAGTTACAGTTATTTAGTCACTTAGATCATGTAGGTCCTTATTTTACAGATAAAAAGAAAGTCCAAGAGAGGCAAAATGAGGGTACCACAGTCAAAATAAGTTACCTATCAGTCACTTGATTTTGAGTTTTTTTTCAAATATGCAAGAGATTAAAATGTCTTTAATATTTCACCATATTTCCTACACATGTACACACCTTTTTTTTTGATAAGTCATTTAAAATAGAAATATCGTTGCCATTCAAAAGTCAGAATTAATGTTTAATTCTTTCCTTTTAATTACTGATTTTCAGAGTAAGGATATGATGTAATGATCACCTCCAATGATTTATAAATGGTCTTTTAAATTCATAAAATAGAAATAATTAATATGGTGTTAACTGAAATGTTTAAAAGGATTTAAATTTTAGATTCTCCCTGGTTTGAACATCAATTCTTAAGTAATGTGTTTATATATGTTTATGTGTGTGTGTGTATGTGTGTGTATACACATATATATATGTTACACACACATATATATATATAATATGTGTGTGTGTGTGTGTGTGTGTGTGTGTTTATATATATATATATATATATATATATATATATATATATATATATATTACTTGACCCAACTGGCTAAAACTTTTGTAGATTTGATTTTATCATGCCCCAAAGTATTGCATTTTGTGGATACAAATTTGTCATTAGGAAACAGCTAAGTTAGAAGATATTAGAAATTATTATTTCAAGAGCTGCTTCTAATTATCCTTTTAAATATTATCTATAACAAGTATGCACTTAGGAAAAACATTTACTCAGCATCAATTCCCATACCTAAAAAACAAAGGCAGCTTTGTTTGCTACAATGTATCCCTCAGAGTAATGTCATAAAGGTTAATAGTACATACTCCAAACAACTCAACAAATAAAAAAAATCATAAACATTAATGAAAACAGGGTTGAAAACGTATTTGAGGCAGAACAAAGTGCTGTTATAAATTACTAGCAGCCTATTTTATTTTGTGATTATTGCTTCCTAAAGGCCTTTGAGACCTTTGAGAAACAAACAAAAATGTAAATGCAAGGGGAAAAAATAAAAAATATAAGACCAACAGCAACGATTTGTTTTTTCCATGTAATTTTAATTTTACCATTTTTGTCCGTGGAAGGACAAAGTTGTCCAAAAGTGGAAGGGTTACTGCCTTCCTTTAACAACATTGAGATTAGGCCATGAGACTGCTTTCCGATTTTATTTCTTACAAAATGACAAGAGATGAGTATGAGAATGTTCCAGATGTACCATTTGCCACCTCATCGATTGTCAAGGATAGGGCAAGAAGAAGATAGAAGATCTCTAAAGCCTCCTGATATAGTAAAGCCTAAATTCTGATAAAGGAGGTGATTTTAGAAAGAAGCCTCAGGGAATTTATCATTATTTTCTCCTGTAGTTATTAAAATGTCATGGTTTCATTGGCTCTTTATAGCTGGAAATCACCTTAGTCATCTTCTAGTCAAACACTTCATTTCACACATGAGGTAACTGAGAGTAAGGCGCATTCCTTCCCCAAGACCATATAGGTAATTTGTGATGGAAAGAGAGCAAAAGCCCAAACCTATGGTTATATTTATTCAAGGGTACGTTAATGTATGTTGTACAAATGTCATGTTATATGAATTAATAGGCAACATGAAAAAAAATCTCAGTGAGCCTCTAGAAGGAAGTTGTTGGGAGGCCCAGCTTATACTTTATGATGGGAAAACATTAGGTTTTCCTAAGAAATCTTTCATTACCCAAGGTTATAAAGATATTCTCCTAAATTAACTTCTAGAAGTTTTAATGTAATTATTATGAAGACAGGTGTTTCCTTTTTAATTAAAAAGGGCAGAAACACATATTCAGAAATGCATATTCTGTGCATTTAGTGGAGTCACATCAAACTGGCATTATCATCAACGAATTCAAACTATATAATCTTGGGGAAAAAAGAGAAATGCAGTTAATCAAATAGCATATGTAGAGTTCCTGTTATTTCAGTCAATGAATTTATTTAGGACTGTATGTAAATGTGAGATAGACAACGCCATACCGATATCCTTCATTTGGTCTTAGTTCCCTTATAACTCTCTGAGTGTAAGCATCTCAACATATGGTACGTGATTTTAGTGTTTAAGGATGTGAATTCTATGTCTAATATAGCTTCTAAAGCATAACAACTACTTATTCTGTGTTTAGTGTAAGGGTTTTTTTTTTTGATACTCTATATTGAATAATTGAAAATATATTGTAAAGTTTTTAAGGGTTAATATTCAGTTAAAACTATAAATAAGCAAATCTATTCTTAAAGATTTTAAGTTCAAATTCTGACTTTTTGTCTGTAAGTCTATTAAACTTTAACAATCACTTTAATATTTGATTTTATACGCAAAGTAGTTAATGTACCGAAAAGGAAATAGAATATACTAGTTTTTTTATTAAAGGCAGTTTAATATGTTTGAAGGAATTTATCTCTATATATGCCTGTGTATCATCTCAAGTATTTAACTAATACTTAAAACAAAAAAAACGTTTTTAATTTGTTCAATCTATATTTTTGTAAATATCTCAATACTCTAGATAATCTCAGCGGCATGTCAATTTTACATAAAAGATCTAAATTGTTTACTCAGTTATATATCTTAAATAAGAATAAAAAGAGTAACTTATTAGTCAAATTCTCTAACACCCAATGTACATAGATTCTTTAGCATGAAAAATGATTCTCTAATTTTTGATTGTCTTAAACACATCTATGTCTGCATAATCCTGGGGTTGAGATGCTAACCCATTTGGGAAACAATTATCTTCTAAGCTAACTGCAGCTGCTTATAGCTAAAGGTTTTGACTGGAACAATATGTAGATTCTTATTTTTAACCATCATGCAAACATAACTTTATTTATTGCCTATGCAAGACTAGAAGTAGAAAAGGGTTTGGCTTTATTATTGTTACAGCCCACATAACTCATCCAGTTCATATAATTCACATTTCTAAGGTTCTTTAGGTTCATGTTACACATTACCTAATTTTTCTTTCTGTAACTCCAACTATGAAGCTCTTAAAATTTGATTATACTTTGCATGTTATTGACTCTTAAGATATTTAAATGAATCTCATTCAGCTTTAAATATTTCTGATCTTGACAAAATCTTATATTTTCTTACATTCTTTTGGCCTGGTGGGACCATAGAATTCTTACAGATGTAAAATGATATCAGAGCAGTGGGATTTTCTGTATTATAAGAGACTAAAGGGATATAACAACCTAAATGCAATACATAGACCTTTTCATTTAGTTGTATTATCTCTTTGGTCTCTTTTTCTGGATCCTGGATTTGGGAGAAAAACAGCTATAATATATATTTTTGGCAAATCGAGGACATCTGAATATGGAATGGATATTAGATGCTGTTCTAAATTAATTGTAATTTTCTGGAATTTGGTAATGGTATTGTGGTTATGTGGAGAAGGCCTTTTTTTTTCCTTATGAGATGTGTGCTAAAATATTAAGAATCAAAATGTATAAAACTTAATATCAAATGATTTGACAATCACCATCACTGAAACAACAGTTAGATGGATGGATAGAGAAAGACAAAAATATGAGAAAAGTAATATCTGATTGAAAGCTCTATATCACAGTGCTGTGTTAGATGCTGTGGTGGCCTCAGCTTCTGAGAATATAGCCCTGATAATGTAGATCTTATTTCCAAAGATAGTAATCTATTCAGTAATGAGAAGAAAGACTAACTGTGAAGAGCTCATGGATAATGTGTGTCTCTATACAGGGTTTTGTGCACAAAATTCATTTGCATCATGGATATATCCAAATGAAGATTTTGTTATTTCTCATTAAGTTAATTCAAATTATACAAGAGACCTTTTTTTTTGCCCATGGCAGGAAACATCTAATCTTGCCATTTAAAAATAATTCTGATTTAAAATTTAATCACTCCTATCTTAAAATTTCATTTTTTGGGGGGTTAACTATGTACTCATAGTCAAAATTCACCTCATCTCTTTTCTCCTAACCTCCTCATGTTTCATCTGTGAGAAGGCAGGTAAGGAGTAAGGAGACAGTATAGCATGCATTTAAGAGAACAGACTCTGGAGCCAGATTACCTGGGTTCAGATGTTATCGCCACCACCTAGTAGGTGGGTGACTGAGAGTGAGCTACCTAACCTCTCTGTACTTCAATCTCCTCATCTGTAAAATAGGGACAATTATAGTACCTATCTCATAAGGTTGCAGTCAGAATTAAAAGGTAATTTTTTGCTATTTTCTCTACTTTGAGTTTAAAATAAGAATATTTGGAAGTCGGAGTTAGGCAATATTTTCCTTTCCATATAGGTTTTATTCTCATCTTCATCAAAGGGTGGAACAACAGAAACGATCAGGAAGAAACATTCAAAATATTATTCTGTTACTCATGAATCCCACATAAAGATAGGAAATTTAAGAAATTTGGGGGATAATTTTGACTATAAGAGGTAGCTATAAATTTTAACTGCTCAATAAAATGCTATTCCTCTGACTGTGTCAGAAATGTTTTCCTGTCAGTACGTATTATATTTATATAAGATCCCCTGTGATGAGCAAGAGAGGCTTGCCCTTGAAACTTAGAATAAGATTTCTATACTGCCTCTTACTGTGAGTTTCATCTTTTATGACATATCAGTTTCTATGTAGAATAATTAGGTTCCCATGCATTTGGCCCTAATCACCTGATATCTTGATCCCTTCTCCATCCCTGCTCCCTTTCCAATAGGTACTTCCTCCAATCTTTTTTCCCATTTCAATATATTCACGACTGTTTACATGGGTGACCAAAACAAACTTGAGAGGCACCCTGACTCCTTTTTGTTACTCACTCTGCACCTAGAATTCAACACCAAGTCTTGTTATTTTCTGTTAAAAATAATATTCTAAATTTGTTAACTTCACTTCACTCATGGTATTACAATCCTAGTCTTCAACTTAAAGGCATTCAATTGCTTCCCACTCTGTTTAGGAAGAATATTGCATCCTAACCTCCTTGCCTGTACCTTTAGACTTTTCTCCTGGCCCTTTCCTCTTTGCTTGGCATTGTGGACTTTCTTTATAGAGAACAAACTGATGGTTGTCAGATGGAAGGGAATTTGGGGGGCTGGGTGAAAAAGGTGAAGGGATTAAGAAGTAGAAATTGGAAGTTACAAAATAGTCACAGAGATGTAAAGTACAGCATAGAGAATATAGTTAATAATATTATCATAACTATGTATGGTGCCAGGTAGGTGATAGACTTATTTTAGGGATTACTGTGTAAATTATATATACTGCATACCTGAAATTGATATAAAATAATATTAAATGTCAACTATAATTGAAAAAAATTTAACATTTTTAAAATAGAAACTGCTCAGTAAAAATTTGTGGAATTAATAAATAAATAAATGAATTAATTAACAGAGGAATATCAAATAGCAGAATACTAATAGGTAGGTGCTCTTTCGTTCTTGGCAAGAGTCACCAAGATATGAAGTTATCTTTCTATTATCATTATTGGTACCATACAAATGCTTTTGATTTTTTGAAAGTGACTTGATATTCAGTCGGAATATATCATCAGGGTGTCCCTTCAGATTGGTCGATCGTGTGCTGTGCCTGCTCATAAATATTTTGTATATAATTTCTATCGAGAAAGAAATATTTCATTCTGAAATAATCATAGTAATAGTTATTTGATTAATTAGAGAGAAATGGGCAATTAAGATAAATGGTTAAATTATCACTTTATTATTAACTCATTATCATTGTACATCATGAAAAGAGGAAGGAAGTCAATCTACTAAGATCTTTAAAGCTGCTTCATTTAGAAGAATAAAATGTACCTGTATCTTGAAAATGAACCTGGTGAGTTATTAAGGAAAAGCTTTTAGAGTGACTTAGTTCAATCTGTCAGTACCCCAAAAACTAAGGTGCTAGAATAAATGTTCTAAACTAAACACTGTAGATCACTTAAATGCTATAGATTACTCGAGAAAACACTGAACAGAAAGACAAATGAGAAAGGCGAGCAAAGAGAAATAAATGAACACTTGCTTTGTGTCAGAGAAAATTGGAGTAAGCTTTTCTCTAAGGAATGACCTTTAACATTCATATTTTCTATGGTATACATCAGCATCTTTAGAGTTATAAAATTTCTGAATGTCTTCTTCATGGCTAAATGTATTTGCCTCTTTGTTTGAGGCATTATTCTGACAAGTACAGGTGTGTTATATTTTTTGTTCAGAACGTCAAGGGCACTATGTTAAAGAATGTAGATGTACACAATAATGGATATTTCTGATGAAAGTTTTATATTTTCATTTTCCTTCCAATATGTATGTTGCCTCTAATGTTCAAGGGCAACATAGAAAATAAAGAACATAGAGCTTTAGTACAGACACCCCAATCAGAAAGCATGTTTCTTCATTAAATAGTCGTGGTTTCTGGCATTTTAAAACTGGTGATTTTGGAGGATAACCTAATACGTCATTTTTCTAGAGGCAAGACCATGTAACACCATGAAACTTACCTGAGCAAGACAGTTACTTATCTGTTCAACTTTGGTGCCTCTATGCCCCAGATCTGACCTGGGTTCTGTTGATTGCTTTGCTGGAGCAGGGCTTGATTCCTTTAACTTAAAATTTGATCTCCGTTAAAGTATACACATTTCTCCTCCTTCCCTTTCCTTGGAACTCTAAAGAATTTTTAGTTACTTAAAGCTTAATAAAGTGTTTCTGATCTTTTCTAAGGAGCAGGCTTGGGAGGATGATACAGAAGCACCAGGAATTGAGGTTATGCTCCTTGTAGGGGCCAGCAAGCCTGGGCAGAGTAGCTAGCTGGTCAATAAATGCAGAGGAGGGCTGAGGATGAGAGGACTGGGGCCATCACCAATGCCAAAGACGTTATGCCATATTTTTGTGAATCCATATGACAAAACAATTAGATTTAGTTTAGTGGAAAAATGTATAAATTTTAGATTGATGATTAAACATTTGAAGAAATGATGTTTGGTTGGAATTTTCTATTTTTCTTCCTAACTAGGTAAAGAGTGGCCCACATGAAAGCAATAAAGTTAAAGAAGTATGAAACTTTGATAAATTGTTGAGCCCACTTGTTTTTGCAAAAGTTATTTCTCATGAGTAGATAAAGGTATTTTTGAACATGTTCACTTTTTTTCTCAGGTCACAGGGGTGCTATTTAATAAATTACTTTTTGGGGGGAGGCTCTAAGAGCCACCCTTTATTTATTTGAAAAAGATTAATGTAGCTGTTCAAAGTGTCCAAGTTATTACCAGAGAATAATTTATGCAGCGAAAGTCTATTTTATTTGTAAAATGTCTAAATAGAAAAAATAAGAATGAAGTACAAATTAAAGACAAGTAGACCTAGTAGTTCATGACTAAAGTTGTTCTTTTCCCCTGAGCTCCATTTACATGATTTCTATCCCTGACCGCCCCATTTAAAATTTCAATAACCCCCTCCCTTTCACTCCAGACTTACACCAGCTTCCCTGGACAGTACAGGCACAAGTAAGCATTCAATAACATTTGATAAATGAATGTAGGAATAAATTGTTATTGATTAAATTTACCAAGTAATTGCCAAATTTCCATTTGACTTCGTATAAGGATCATTTTCTGGAGTCGTTGTGGATTGAGTCTTGATTCTAACACTGGTTATTTGTTTAACTTTGGATGAGTTACTTAATATCTCTGTGCCTTAGTTTTCTCATCCCCAAAATAAGGAGAATAATTTACCTATCTCATGGTTAGAAAATATATATGAAGTGCTCAAAAAAAAAAAAAAAGTGAACTACATTCTGATACATGTCAACTCTTAAAACTCACAGTACTGTCTTTGAATCAATTTGTGAAAAGAATAATATTCTTTGTGCACTCATTGCCTAAGTGAAAATAGAGCCATGACAATTATGTAGAAATTAACAATATTTTGCCTCAATCATCTGAATCACTTAGTTCAAAGCACATTTTAAGCATACATTATTAATATATTTTACTTTCTGAAAATTAGCAGGGAATTAATTTTACTCATTTAACAAACTCCAATTAAGTCAAACAGTAGTGTAATAATTCCAAAGGTCAAGCTTGGCTTTGCGGTCTCCCCTGCCATTTACTAGATCTGTGACCCTGGGCTAGCCAAAAAGAAATGTTAGGCTTCTATTTCCACATTCGTAATAATTAAATCTATGAGTAATAATTAAATCTATGTTAGTAGGTGAATATTAAACATAGCACAGTACCTGGTACATAACATATCATGATAAAAGGAAGGTCAACAAAATTATCGCATATATAAAATTTAGAGAACAGTGTTTGTGACAGAACTATATCACTTTATATATTATTGAGAATTGAAAGTGAAATTATATTTTTCTGACTCCAAGTTCAGTCTTAAGCAAATAAATTAGAAATTCATATTTTGGAAGTTATTTTAAAGAAAAAGAAAATTTTATATGAGAAATATCAACTTATTTGACAGCAAATTACTTAGTATTTCCTTTGTATTGCTAATTATAATGCACAGAGACTATAAGTACCAGTTTAAGAGATACTTGTGCCGCTTTTTAAAATGAACACTTCCGAATCCTTAAAATTCAGTGTAGTATGTACAATTTTCCTCCTCCCCCTATCTTCATCAATTTAAATTTATGAAACTACTAAGTTAAAAAACTTTGTGCACATATATCTTCAAAGTCATTATTATCTAAGAATTTGTTATTAATATTTTATAATATTAGCTATTAGGCAGTCTTGTACACCACTGTTAGCACCACAGTAGGGGTGTTGGTTCCTGCACTTAGTTACAGTGGAGAAGATGGGAAATGCTTCTGCTCAGGTTTTCTAACCAGAGTCTACTGGAGTTACGATGGGACAGCAAGCACCTCGGATCACCCCACATTGGACTAGAGAAATCAGCTTCTACCTTGTGACATGAAGCTCAACTAAACTTTTTTAACCGGGTCAGGACTGGAATGCATGTCTAGAATTGCACCCACCCAGGAACCAGGGAGCCTGAGCCAACAGGACATTATGCCTTGATTAGTATAAGGAGTCTCAATACAGTCCCCAAGTCCCAAGCGATCCCATTTCAGAAAAGACCTTTAGGAACTGTGACAAGGTAGCCTCCCTGAGCTAGCTATGAAAAGTCGATGGTCAGGTTTTCTATGTGCAGAGGAAATGATGGAGATATGCTTGGGGACAGGAAGTTTGCAAGTTACTAGTTCATCATTTTAACTTGCAGGCAAAATATAAAGAGCTTTCCAAAAGTCTTGAAAATGCCATAAACACTGCCATGTTATAGAAACCAAAATACAAATACTACATATATAAGAGATGGGGATGTCCTTTAAAAATGCCCTGCTTGATGTATCTTAATATTAAAATACAGACCAGTACAAATAATACCATAAATATAATAACGTGATTCAACTCATCAGGACTATCCTTAGTCCATGGGACACATTTGTGTCAAGCAGTCTAGCTTCAGAGCATGTGGCTTAGCCAAAGGAATACAGGCACTGTCACCATCTCTCTTCATTGGATGCCTTTGTGCAGGGTACAATTTGCACATCAATATGTGATGTCCTCAAAAAAAATATTTCAGTGCCTTCTTTATGTCCAGTCTATGCTATGTTCTTTAAGCTCTTATAGTTTTTAAAGTCTTATGATTATCATCTTGATTTTCAAAGAAACAAATCTAGAGAAAGACTGAGTGGGAATTTGAATCTGTATTTGCTGATATTAAGATCAACGTATTTTCTGTTAAAGCAAACTGCCTCTACTTCTATCTTCTTTTCCTAAAAAAAATTTTGTTGAGTATTTTAATCTTCATGACAGTGCTGGAGATCTTGGTCGAAATGTGAAGCAGTGAGGCATACTTCTTTTGGACAACCTCAGATTGGATCTAAAGTTGTAAAGCTAAGACTTTACTATTGCTATCAGTAGGCTGTTTCAAATAGCTTGAGTTTCTCATCCATTTATGATAAACACAGATGTGTTCAGTTTAGTCTATAGTAATAATTCTCATTTTTTTTAAACAAGAGCTTCCTCTTCCTTTTTTAAAAATATTTTTCTCCCTCAAATGCCCATATTATAAAATACATCTATTAAGCATATTACAGTCATTACATAAGAATTTATTTACATATTTTCAGCTGAAAAGATCTATTAAAGATTACATAATTTAAAAAGCTAAAGAAAACAACTGATGATAAATAGCAACCAAAAAACAGCAACACCACCACCAAATTTATTTAGTAACATCTTTAAGTAGTTTGTGCAGCAACATTTGTTATCAGGAAGACCTGAAGTTGAGTTCTAGTCCTTCTACTTGTTTTTCATATCACTTAAACTTCCTAAGACTGATTTTCCTTTCTCTGTACCTAGAGTAATAATTCTAATATCATCCAATTATTATAAGGAATATGAATGAGAGACTTAGTTAAATGGTCTGGCACACAGTGCCTTCTATGTGTACAGTGTATACTTTATTCATTAAGTGTTGTTTTTGTTCTTTGAGAGAATATAAAAGCTAGAATGCATTTCAGAATGATAAAATAACTTACCATCGAAAAATTCTGACCCTGTAAATCCCTAGGGGTAGGAGACATCTCTAGATTGAAGACAACAGTGTGAGTCTAGAGTCTCCAATGCCTTTAGAATTAAGGGGACTGACCATGAGAAGGGAGTGGCAGAGCATGAGATGGATGTGTATGAGGTGAAATGTACCATTCAGAAACAAGCCACTTTTTTTCCTAGTAGTCTTTCAAGACTATGAAAGAGCAGGGCGGACTTAATCTATTTGAAGTGTTCTGAAGATCTAGACAATGAAGGTGTAGGTGTAGCTAGAGAGCCCAGGGTCTGGGTCAGCTATTTGTGTGATCCTTTCATTTAAGAACTGTCCTAGGGCATCAGAACTAACTAGATGTGTGGCTGTGCTTCTGAAAGTCATCAGGTTGGTGCCTGAGCAGTATATTATAATGCTGAAGGAAGGAAGCTCCTGCTGAGTTAATATTTCTTTAATCTATTTTTGAGAGTAAACTCATGTCTTTCTTTCCCACATCCTCACTAAAGTGACTTTTGTTCACCATAAATTTGTTATACTAAAATGATAATTCAAAAGAAGATATATTTCCTTCCTTTTGCTAAAGACTTGATTAATGATCTTAGGGCAGATCTTTAAAGATATCTAAAACACAATTTTCTCCCCAAACCCCAAGCTTTTAAAATGCACTAAATTATTCGAGCAAACCATTTACGATTTTATTTTATTTTTGCCTTTTATGCATACACCAAAACCACCAACCCCAAAGATTTTTTTTTTTTTTTAAGTGAACAGACTGTACTCTAAGAATAAGTTGGGCACTTCTGGAAGATGTTTTAACTTTATCGGGCCAATAGAGAGGCATCAAAGAAAAAAAACTTAAACACCAGACTGACTAGTGATTTTTAAGTTTTAAAGTCAATTTGTATTTGTTCAACCCACATTGACAACTTAAAAAAATCACCTTCCATTACTTTCCCCCCAAAATTCAAGGTTTTCATATGTCTATATCAGTCCTTATTACCCACCAAGAGCAATTATTGGAGGAATCATGGTGTCATTCCACACATAGTATTTTTCTCTTCTCCTTTGCTTTATTCCTGTGTCTTCTGAAAAAAATGCTACACGAACTATTGATTTAGAGAAGTAACAGTAATCTAGAATTCCTTTGTCGAGGGAAAATTTTTCCTCATATTATTTGGTCATCGAATGTATTGAGAATTCTCTGAGAATCAAGTATTGGGTTAAATTCCTCTGTCTTTATGCATATTGGTATTTTTAAGTGTAGAGTTGCCTCCAAATTGGTCAGTCTGCTTAGCTGTTCTAATCTGCCAAATATTTGGATTGAGTTCTTCCTATTTATAATAAAGATTTTTTCTTTTACAAATTTTATGACTTATACTTTTGGTCTTCCATTACAAAAGCCTGGCTTTGTCATCCTTAGCAAACTGAAACCAAAGAATGAAAATAATCTTGAAATATTGTGACCAAAATCTCTGCTTCATTGCTGATAATTAATTCTGATAATCCTTAGGTCTTTAATGAGCTTTGACTGCATGGACATAGACTGTCTGCCTGCAACGATGAGTTGAGATCAGCCTCATTCTTTCCAGCAAGTAAGAGTGAAGGCTGGTGACGTGCACATGATAACGTACTCTTTTTTAGGTTTAGCGATGGAACGGATATGGTTGCTGTTGCTTCTAACAATTAGAGTGCTTCCAGGGTCTGCTCAATTTAATGGCTACAACTGTGATGCCAACCTCCACAGTAGATTTCCTGGTAAGTGTGAGCCTAATCTTTTCTTTAATTGTATCTGGAAAGAGTGATTATGTTTGAAAAGTAAATCATTTAAATATATATGAAAAATGGGGGTATATCCTTCTATATTAAGTGGATATTAATGAATGGCAAATGACAAAAGACATTTTTCTGGAGTTGTAATTTATATCCACATTAACATACAAAGCGTTCAATGTAGTTAGTATTATAATGGCTGCTTGCAGATGTGAAAAATATTGGCTAGTGGGTGATAAAAGTGGGAGGTTAATTTCATTCAAAATTTGCCTAATTGATGCCCTTTTTCCCCCTAAGTTAATTTAGACTCTCAAAACTCCTGTTATATACTAATATATTTATTTAGAAATAACACATGAAAATGATGTGAAATATTATGCAATACTCAAAAAATACTATTTCAATAAAACGTTGGTCACCACTAAAGTACAAGGCCAGCTCCAGAATGCATTTCACAGCAAACCATCAATATGCTGACAGATATGAGATTTTGACTATTGATAGACACGACCCACAGGTTCCTAAAATCTCTCAATGAGAAATAATTCAATGACTCATTTAAGTATTTGTCATTTCATATCGGATAAAGTTATAGAATTCAACATTTTTAAAATACAGGTTAGACAATCTGAAACTACTTTTTTAAAAGTCTGCCACGTAACCTTAGATACCTTTTGCCACATTTTTCATTCTCCAAACGTGGCAGTACTTTGATGTTCTGAGCATGCCAGGCAATAGCATACCTGCATAGAACAATCAGTAGGTCATTACATAGTTGATGTGAGAGAGATCTGGCTTGCTCTAGAGTAAAGACCAAGGTGTGTAGGAATGTCTTCATGAGCCCAGATCTAGGATGTGAGTGCTTGGCAGGTTAAGTAAAATACAGAGGTCAGGATGAGAAATGTCTAAAGGTAAGTCTAGAAAGGTATGCTATGCAGGGTTGTTTATGGTTTTGAATATATAAATAATGTTTAAAAAAAATTTTTTTTTTACTTTTTTTATTTTGGAAAATTTCAAACATATATAAAAAGAGAGATTAGTAAAAAGAGTATTCATACTGATTATCAGCTTCATCAATTATCTACATTTATAAATTTTCTTTCACATTTCTCTTCTTATCATCCCCATATCTGGCAGTTTAAAATAAATTCATATGCATGTGTGTGTGTGTGTGTGTGTGTGTGTACTAAAAAAGAACTTAAAAATTATTATACTTCATGTATACATCTAATAAACTTAACAATAATCCTTAATATCATCTAATACTCAGCCAATTTGCCTCTAAAACATTTAGATTTGTTGATATGTGTCTAAATTTGATTTTAATTTATAACAGTTCCTCTCTGTCCTTTGCTTTCTAAAATGCTGTTTATCTCTTTAAGTAATTTGGTCATTTGTTTTATAGAACTCTGACAGTCTGGATCTGGTTGACTTCAACTCTGATATGTCATGTAACAGGTTCCTTTTCCCCTGTATATCCTATAAACCAATTAGAGCTTGAGATTTGAGTAAATTCAGGTTCAGTTGTTTTAGTAAGAATATTTTGTGTGTTTTTTGTATAATAAAAGTGTTTCATCTTTAGTTTATAGGCAATGGAGAGCCATTGATTCTTTTTAAACATACCTTTTGAAGAGTTCGACAAGGTCACATTTTGTTTTAGAAAGGAAACGCTAGAAGTATGAAAGACAGAATCACATTAGAAGAGACCAGAGTCAGAGAGAAACATCGTGAAGGCAGTGGCAGTGGAGCAGTAGAAGGAAACAGCTGTTAAGATATATTTCGTGGTGGACTCACTAGCATTTGAGGACTGGTTTGATTTGAGAAGTGAGAGAAAGAGAAGACTAGAGGATATTTTGAACTCAGATAACTGGTTTTATACTGTTAACTGACACCAAAAGTATAGAGCACTTGAATGTTTTAGAATGAAAGTTTGGGTTTGAAAATAATGAGTCTGAGGTACTTTTAGAACTTAGAGTGGCAGCCTCTCTCCAGTAGTAGGAAATATGAACTTGGGTGTGAAGAGAGATATTGAAACCGAAAACAGCTATGTGAGACTTGAATCTCTGTGCAATAAGTGAGTGAGGAATAAGGGGATAAGAAAATGAGAGGTATAGAAATAGACTACTAGTTAGGTAACTTCAGTGATGAAGGAAAGAGAGGAATAACTTGAACCAGCTATTTAAATGAAAAAGAGGCGTTTGGATTAGAGGATTAGAGACACCTGAGTATAGGTGAGTAAAGGAAAAGTATTCAGAGATTAAGGATACAAATAAAGAAATAATTGAGGTATTAAGGGAAGAAAATACGGAAGAAATCAAAAGTACAGGTGGAGGAGTTAACCTTGGAAAAATAGTCGCTGTTTCTTTGATTTAGGAAAGAGAAATAAAAGATACCAGCAGAATGGTTGAGAGAAGCTCATTGTCTTCATCTTCTCAGTGAAGTGAGAGGCCGAGGCCCTCATGAGAGTGAGGGGGCAGAGAGGCCTGGCTGGGGCCTGAGAAGGGTAGTCAAGCCTTACTCTGTTGTGAATGGAAAAAAAAAAAAAAAGGCCAAAATGTAAAAAGATTGCTTAGCAGAGAGGATCTAGCTGATGTTATAGTTATACACTTGTAAAGGTGAATAAAATATGTACATAAGCCAGGAAGTGACTAGGATAGCAAAATAAAGAAATTTTCATGTGATAAATTTAAAAAATTATGTTAAAACATCTATTTACAATGGCACCCACTGATCATCTGCATCAAAATCACCTGGGATAGTTAAAAAGTGTAGACACTACTTCACCCCAAATATGTGCTGTCAGAATCTCTGAATATGGCACTGAAAAATCTATTTTAAACCCTGTAGATGAGTCAAATATACATTTATGGTTAAGAACAACAGATATAGTATATTCTATTATTTTTTTGAGTTCGTTATTCCAATTAAAAGCAGAGTCGTATACTGGGGAAAAATAATTAAAAACAAAATTTCTCAGTCCAGAAACCCTCTCCACAAAGATAATAAAATAAGCATTAAACCAGAATGTGATGTTCACCATAGGCAATCCACTAAAAGGTTGCAAAGACAGAAATCTCATGCTTATATAGCCAAGCAGATGTAACCCATTATGGATGTGCTTTCAAGATAAACAATAACTAGTCCTCAAGAAAGAGAACTTGACAGCATCATTTGTCACATATAGTATATCCTAAAATTACCTCGTAATTGTGTTAGCATTTTGGCTTTATCCAGAGGAAAAATAAAATTCTCATATTTTTATGAAGTATGCAATTTGCAATATGCAAATATGCAATTTGGAGCAAGGCTCCCACTGAAGTTAGGCTCCCACCCTCCTACTGAAACCGTGAGATAGGGTTGTTATCTTTCTTGACATTTATTTACATTTCCGAGAGATGGTTCCCAGGTCCTTGAGAAAGACGTTTCTGGGTCATAAAGCTGACAAAAGACCTGTCTATTTTTCCACAGGATATATATACATTTCAAAGAGAGGAGAAAGTACTTAAAATTATGAGTTTTCTGGTGTAAATGATGTAACAAAGGGAGGGAAAAGAAGTCTCTTCCTTTATTTTCAATATGGAGAATTAAGCCTCTTTTGTTTAATTTATAATTGTCTTTGTTATGTTAGCACTTTTAGTACTGTTTGGCTTGGACAACAGATATCCAAGCTTTCTAAACTCTCTCAATCTCTCTCTGTCTCTCTGTCTCTGTCTCTGTCTCTCTCTCCCTCACACACACACATTGTTGCAATTTAAAATTAATATAAAAAAATCTAAAATCCAGATAAATCATAAGTTTATGTGGGTATTATTTCCAAGTAGGCCCATTTTTGCAGGTTGTTTGCGAAAGAAGACCAGAATAAGCAAATAAAGCCTAAAGGTTAATTGCTCACTCCCCTCTTGACCTGGCGACTTCTCTTCCGTATCATGATCAACCTTGATGTAATCAGGAGCTCACATACTGCTCAGATACTAAGCAGTAGGATAGAATGAGAATGAGTCTGGAAAAGAAGAGGGGCTATCTAAATGCAAAGTAATGTTAATAATGATGAGAGTAATCATCTTACCCTATCTGACCTTTGCCATTTCATGACATTAGAACTATTTTCTTTAATTTTTATAGCATTTATCTTTGAGCCAAAGGAAACACCTAATTTTAATTCATTTCAAATTTAAAGGGATACCATTTAATTTTAAGGTAATTAACTCTTGACTATCCAAGCTAATAGCAAGGAGTAGACACATGCCCCACTGACATTATAGCTGTGTTCTTCCCAGAACAAAACTCAAACCACTGTATACTTTTAGGGTACTAAGGAATTATTTGGCTAGAGTGAAAAATCCCTATAAATGCATTTGACCTCTGTGAATGATGGATACCTTCTGGAACTAGCCCCTTTTTGGAGGAAGATGCTATTATATAAGGGTTAGCCTAAACCTACAGGCCTCTAAAAAAGTCTTAATGATAGAGGAATAATCAGGAAGAGATTAAGTTAATGGCACTAGACACTTTGTGGCCTGACATTGCTTTACAGTGAACTAACCAGTCATGAGAAGCTGAATGTAAGTCAACGTTACATAACTTGTCTTTTTGTATTCTATTTAAAGTAACACTAATGAGGAAACAATAGGTTTCACATATTGCATGCTAGGTACATTACATAGTCTCTCTTTTATTCCTTACAACAAACCCACAAAATCATTTTCTCATTTTATAATGGGGAAATTGAGAATTACAATTTGCTTAATGCTGCCGTGCTGGCAGTTGACAAAAATTAAAAAAAAAAAAAACTAAGACTCTTTCCATCAAATCATGTTGTCTTAATGTGAACTTTGAATACTAAGTTTAAAAAACCAAATAATTCAATTAAAAATGGGCAAAAGAAACTTAAATAGACATTCCCCCCCGCCCCCGAAAAAAAGACATACAGATAGTGAACAGGTATGTAAAAACGTGTTCAACATCACTAATCAGGGAAATGCAAATCAAAACCACAATGAGGTACCATTTTATACCTGTTAGAATGGCTATCATCAAAAAGGCAAGAGGTAACAAGTGCTGGCAAGGATGCGGAGCAAAGGCCACTCTTGTGTACTGTTGGAGTGAATGTAAATTGGTACAGCCACTATGGAAAACAATTTGGAGATCCCTCAAAAAATTAAAACAAGAACTACCATATTACCTAGCGATTCTATTTCTGGGTATATATTTGAAGGAAACAAAACAATGTCAGAGATGTCTTTGCATCCCCATGTTCATTGCAGCATTATTTAAAATAACCAAGGCATAGAAACAACCTAAGTGCAAAAACAGATAAATGAATAAAGAGGTTGTGGTATATATATATAATGGAATGCTATTCAGCTGTTAAAAAAGAAGGAAATCCTGCCATTTGTGACAACATGAATAGACTTTTAGAGCGTTACGCTAGGTGAAATAAATTAGATAAAGACAAATAAACAAATACCATATGATTTCACTTACGTGTGGAATCTTAAAAACAAATGAACAACCAAAAAAACCCAAAAAAACCCAGACTCACAGAAAAAAAGATCAGATATGTGGTTACCAGAGGTGGGAGTTGGGAGTGTGAGAATTAAATGAAAGTGATTAAAATGAAAGTGATTAACAGTTGTATGGTAAATAAGGACTGGAGATGTAATGTACAACATGAGGGTTATAGTTAATACTGCTATATGGTATATTTGAAAATTTCTGAGAGTAAGTCCTAAATGTTCTAATCACAAGGAAAAAATATTTTTTATATCTATATGAGATGATGGATGTTAAATAAACTTATTGTGTTAATCATAATATACATAAGTCAAGTCATTATGCTACATATCTTGAACTTCTACAGTGTGAATTATCAATTATATCTCAATAAAACTGGAAGAAAAAAATGTTGTGTAAATGGCAATCACAATGGAAATTACCACATTAAAGAATCTAAAAAATCATATGGTAGGAAAATTTGTTTAGCCTTTTCAAGACCTGTGTGACTATCTCGTTTTCCAGTAATATTTATTAACATTTCAATGAACACTAGTGTTCCACAGGAAATAAAATAGAGAATCACCTATTTAATTGATAGAATTCATGGGTGGGTCAAGTAAAATGAACTGTCTAATCTTGTGTTAGGCTTTGCTTAGCCATTGCATTGTTCTGTGCCTAAAGACAAAGTCAGTGAATAATGAAATAATTATCCCAGGGAATATATCTTGGCCTTCTGTGTAGATAGGAAAAGCTAATTCTCCTGCCTTCCTATGTAGTAGTCATGTTTCAGTCTTTCGAGTTGTGAAGAGGATGCCTGCTTTCTGTTTTGCACCTGCGACTGCAATTACTACACCAGATGAGGCAGAAGAACTGATTCAGGCAGTGATTGCTGATCACATCTTGATTAATTGACAGTGATAAGTGCAGTGAAGAGAAGAACAATTAGCAAGTTCAGTGTGACTGAGTAAGTCAGTCCCTACCTAGCTTCTTTATTTTAATAGCCAAGTTCTTTATTGTATGAATTTTTCACTTCCTCTGCTTGTGAAAATAAAACCCATATGCTTTTTCCTTCCTGAAAAAGATGACCAAACTCTTCTGGTTTGGAGAAGCAAGTGTGAATATGTCTGCAAAGTTTGCCTCAGATTGCATATAAATTTCTTGCATTTGCCTATGGGAAACAGATGTGGAAAACTAAGGTAGCAAGAAACCCATTCAATATAGAGAGGAAACTTCAATTTCTAATCCACTTTAAATTCTTTGTCAGCTGCTGGTATTTTGTGTAACTGATGTATCAGTGCCCCTTTTGGACTTCTTGCTCTTTTAGCAACAAAACCTCATTATGTAAAAACTTAAGAGGAAAATAACTTTAAAAAATTAGTTAAAGCATTGTATATAGCATTTGTTCTCTAAGCAATTTTGTTTATGTGGTACCAAATATTACTCTCTTTTTACAGAGCTAGAGATGGAAATTATATATAAATTACTCTTATAATCTGCTAAAATGATATAAATTAGTTTTGTAATATCTATTGGAGTCCAGGAAGTAAATTATTTCAGGTGAGATTTCTATAGCATTACAAAGCAATGCACTCTTCAGCATACAGAAAAGGCTCTTCCTATTAGAGTAAAGAAATTTTGGTTCATGGTCAATTTGAAGGCATAAACCAGCCCCTGGATACAGGTGCAATCATAGTCATAGCAACCTGCATTGAACTGCACAGAGCCTCCATCTGCTCATTTTATATATCCCCTCCCCTAGTTTCACAGCATGGCCAAGGCATAGTTACCATTTGAGGTGGACTGTCCTTCTTCTGTTATTAAATTGCTATGGTTTGTGGAAGGGAGTAGAAGTGGAGATAGGGGAAGACAAATACATTGCTACCTGAGCACTAAAATAGATTTATTTGGATTTATTAAGGGGAAATAATTTTTAAAATTTATATTAAGAATGAGGCAAGATAATTAGTCTTCAAGACTAATGTATTTACAAAGGTTAAATACCTAAACAAATAACAAAAATCCATTATATTCATATTATTTAATGGGTTGAATTTTCTCAATTGGAAGTCAGAAAATATTTGATATTAAAGATTTTTATGTTCATCTAAAACTATGAAAACAGAAATCAGCGTAGGTAGTTGGCAGAGTACAAAAAGGAAATACGAGTTCTGGATGAACAGTCAAGATGAACCCCTATTAATTGTGCACATATTTTCTTTGTCTGTGAATCTTGGCACTTGATACTAAAAAGTTAGAAACCATGAATGCTGTTTGTGTGAGAATTGAATTAAGTATATTTTAATAAACATTTGCTGAGTATTTCTTAGGCACTCTGGAAAAACCCAGAGCTTTCGATGAGTTCATAATTTAGTGGAAAAGTAAATATACACTTCCAGATATAATGTAAGCAATATAGTGAATTCACAGTCTAAGTGATGTGGGATAGAGCACAAAAGAATGATTATATTCCATTGCAGAAACGTGGGAAAGTCTCATTAAAAGGCAACTCAGCTATTATTTTTCTGTTCTCAGCCTATTTCTGTTCTTACCTGAATGTTCTCATGGGTATTTTATCTATTATTATTGTTTTTTATTGATATGTTGAGTATTTGGTGATTCGAATGTATATATTTTACTCTTTTCTGTTCTTCCAATATTAGACTCATATTTCTAACTATGTGCTGTACATTTCTATTTGAATGTCCCATATGTACCTCATCCTCTCAAAAACTGAGCTGGTCATCTTTTTCCTTCTTGTATTCCTTATTTCAGGGAATGATGCACTCAGTCACTAAAGCTAGAAACTGAAATATCAGTTTGACATCCCTTTCTCTTCATGCCAATGTGTGATTGATTTCTTATAATATTTAGCCAGTTGGAACTATTTTATTTCTCCCCAACAATCCCTTCCAAACACCTCTGCCCTACCAAGACATGGTAGTATATAATATGCTATACAAACTTCTATCGTATCATTATCAGGCTACATTGTAATTATCTGCTTTTCTTATCTCCTCTCCTCAATCATAAGCTTTTTGAAGTTAAGGAGTCTTGCTAATGTCTTTATCTTCAAGTCTAGCACAGAGACTGGCATATAATATGTATATAACATGCTTTTTTTGGATACTTTGTTGACATAAAGTGGCGGGTAGTTTAGATCTTGAAAATAGAATCAGGAGCCGCTAGTTTATGTAAAACTGATAGCACCAATCTTGTTTTTTCAATTCCTGTTCTTTTGTACCCCACAGACATTTTTTTTTTATATTATACACTGACCCCAAGAATTGCTTTTCCAAAATATTTTTAAAAACTTTTTTAGATCAATCGTGAAGAAACGTTTTGAGCCACTGCACTATAGTGCTGAGTACAAGCTAACACCCACGGGGCGTTGCCATGTTTGTTTGTTTGCAAAATATGTGTATGCAAATTACTTGAATAATTGCATTGATCCATGCCCTTATTATTCCAGATAATGGAAAAAATGTTAAAATAAATACTCTGACACTAGTGAAAGAAAATGTAGGTCTCAAACAACACTATTGATGTAAGATGAAAATTAGTTTCCAGGAGCAAGGAATCTTTAGCCTCATTTAAATGCCATTGTATTTAAGCCAGGTGAGTATGAAACCATTAAGGAAAAGAACAGTTAGATATTCTTATTAGATATGTGAATAATGTGCTGCAAATATATTGTCAGTAAGTATGGCTAAAAGGAAAAGTGTAATTAGGTTTTCTAGGAATGGAAGTAGAGTGGTATTTTTATTTACATATACAGAATCCATTGGATCCATCCCTTCTTCACTCTCATTTATATGCAACCATATTCTATGAACCCCAAATGAGAACACATTTTTATACATAGTGAGATAGATGGTTGACAGGGTGACAGGATATTTAAAATTTGCATAATTTCAGAAAATCTGAGACAAATTTATTGTCCAATTGGTGAGAGGAGTTCAGGAGGTTTCTTTATTTTAACCTGAATTCTATTGAATAATATATTTTTAAAATTTCTATGAAAAGCTTAGCTTGGTTAAAATATCAGAGGAAAGATCTCCATTTTAGTAACATAGACTCTTTAAGAGGCCTGCCATTTTAAACATGTAGTATCTTTAAACACAAAACACTAAAAACCAAAAATTTAATTTTGTTTTGTTGTTTTCATTGATTTTTTTGTTTTGTTTTGTTTTCAGCTTTTACTCATTAGGCTATTTAATACTCGAGTATTGTCCACAGGGATGTTACAATTCAGGGCCAGTGACTGGACAATAAGAAGGCTCAAAAAATTTAGTTGTTGAGAGCAACTGTTATTCTCTGAAAAAAAATTCTCTGCTTTTGACAGAAATTGCTCATTGGCAACTTGACGTAACATCATTCCTCCCACAGAGCCTCATAAATGGAAAAATTGTGCTGAATAGATGTCGTTAGTATCTACAACCAGGAAAAAATGTGTTCTTTGGAAGGGACAGTGAAAAGTCTTTAGAAAACTGGGTTAGGATGGATTTGAACAGATCTCTTTTGCTACACTGAAAAAAAGCCTTTAGTTTGTTGTCATATTTCCAAGTGGGATCAGCTTGTAGCAAATTAAGTTCCCCTGCAGGGATTACAAGTCTTCAGCTATAAAGCAGACAAAAAGAGAGAGCTCTACGTCTGGACAAAGTAAACACTGCTATTTGTTAAGCTATTGTAAGCATCAATTAATTCCTCTCCAACAGAGGTGAAGAAACTAGTCTCTAGTTTGTTTAAGCTGAGAAAAATGGTGCTTCTTTTTTGTAACATATTTAATGATATATATTAACTTTGATAGATTTATGATATGCCAAATAATACAATGATACTTGTTTTCTATTTCACTGGGCATAAAGAGAGCTCTAATAGCTGAGAATTTGATTTGATATTAAAGGAGATATTTTGTTACTTTTCAGAGACCACTTTGTAAGAAAAGATTTCCTGTGATCTTGCCCGTGTGCTTGACACTTGGTTTCATTCCCTGACATTCCTCCTCTGTATTTTAAATTCTAATAAAAACCAAACTGTTCAACTCCCAACCAGCCTGAGTGTATTTGTCACCTACATTGTTATTCACATTGCCCCCTCTGTGGGTATAAATTTTCCACTCCATCTAGCTAACTCCTACCAATACTTCTGAAACTCAGCTCAATGCCATCTTCTCCAGGAAGCTTTTCCTAACCAGCTGGTCTGGGTAAGGTTTGCTTTCTATGCCATCGCATAGTATTCTGCCCAATCTTTTTGATAACACGGGCCATGTCTGTCTCCTCTTATGGACTGTGATCTACATGAGAACAAGGACCACTACTTTGTAAATCCTCAAGCAGTTTATTGCTCCAATACTTTATATGATTAATTAATTAAATACTCACTGAGTACATTGATGACTATCATAGCTTCTTGCTTTGGAGGACTTTCAGTTTAATGAGAAGACAATTATACAAATACATATATGATTCTAAGGCAATATAGCAGCATATAACAATGGCATAATTTAGACTGAAAATCAGGGAAATCTTTGAGAACAGGACAATGAAATCTGAGACCTGAAGGAAGAGAAGATGTTATTCGAAGGCAGGTGTCAGAGGACCAGGTTCAAGTTTTAGACTTTTGGCCTGAGTGAAATGAGTAGCCATTGAAGATCTGAGCAAAGAGGTGACATGATTGGATGCATGTATTAATAGCTGTACTAATTAGAGGGGTTTAAGAACGGAAATAAAGGAACCAGGTGGGGAGTTAGTATAATATTTCAGGCAAAAAGATAATGGTGGCATGGACCAATGAATAGCATGAAGATAGAGAAAAACCAGTAGATTCATGATGCATTTTGAAGTTGGTAGGCACCCAATAAACACTTGTTAAGATGAACTCTATTATTTAGTTAAGAGCATCATTTAAAAGTCATGATTGCATTGAAACAGTTAATGTTGCTGAAGGCTAATAGCGATATTCTCCCAAATGTGAGTGATATTAATTTTTTTTATGTTGGTAAAATGTGCTTCATAATGAGTTCATTTTATTTTTTCTACTTACAAGGGGAATATTGCTTGAAGTTTTCTATAATAACTAGCCCAATACTACCTTTCAGTTTTCTAATGAGTTTAAAATCATAACCAAACATAGAAATTTCCATATTGGCTTATTCACATCCTCAAAATATGATTCACTTTGCCAGCAACAAACAAACAAACACAGTGTAAAAATGAATATTCCAAAGAAATATGCTATTGAACATTCTACCCTTATATTAGAACTGTTAAGCAAATTAATTCTACGCCAAAAAAATCCTAACTGATATTTGCATTTACTTAGGTGAACAAACCATTATTTACCAAAAATATTTATTATCTTGCTTGTTTTTCTTTTTTTGAACAATCAAGCATTTCTCCAGATAGACTACTTAGGTTTTGTTTGTGTGTGTCCACAGTTTGGACACCTGATTAATGTTTCGGATTCTTCATCAAAGTGGTAAAATAGAGTGTTACCACTTAATTTCCTGCGGCTATCATAACAAAGTGCCGCTAAAAAGGTTATATTGAAACAACAGAAATTTATGGTCTCACAATTTCAGAAGCCAGAAGTCTAAAATCAAGGCGTCAGCAGAGCCATGCTTCCTCTGAGACTGGGAGGAATCCTTCTTTGCCTCTTCGTAGCTTCCAGTGGTGGTTTGCTGGCAATCTCTGGTATTCATTGGCTTATAGATACTTCACTCCAATTCACTATCTTCACATGGCATTATTTTCATGAGGACACCGGTAATGTTTGATTAGATACCCACCCGACTCCAGTGTGACCTTATCTAAACTAATTACATTTGCAATAACCCTATTTCCAAATAAGGCCACATTCTGAGGTATTGGGGGTTAGGACTGCAATGTAATTATTATTCCTGGTGTGAGGAACACAATTCAACTTATAACAGTTACCAAAACCAATAAAGTAAAAGTTTCTGTCACTGGGGAATTACCTAGCAGCCAATCTTTCCATTTTCTATGTATATTTTCTTCATTACATGTAGAAAAACCACTAAATAGAGACATGGAAAGCTTGTGTATGTGTATGTTTATGTACATGTACTCACTTCTACAGATCTAGAATAGAACTCATCAGGGATAACTTACAGAGTCAGGAAAACTGTGCAAATCATGTTTTACATTTCCATACCTAGTTCATTCCTTTTATTGAGGCATAGTGATTGGCAAAATTTTCTTAGAGCAAGTCATGCATTTTTGTTTGTAATATCTGCACTATTTTTCATTTTTTTTTCTCTAGTGTGATTTAGTATAGGTAGAATAAAATAAAGTTTTGATGGATGACTTTTGTCTCTACATCCTGGATAAGATAGGTTAAAAAAAATACCAAAGCGCTTAACAGTCTTGGTTTAGGATGAATTTTAACTGTTTCTTCCTTACGCTTGGGAAAATGCATCATTTGTAGTGAGCCTCACTACTCCAGACAGGAAATCTGAATAATTCAGTTACTTTTGTTCTGAATTTCCTCAGCAATCTGATTTTTCCCCACTCAATTCTCTAATCATTTGACAATACTTGACTGACATTTAATGCCCTTCTACTGTATACCAGGCACAAGGAAACAGAGATGAAATGTAATCTCTACACTCACAGATCTCCCCATAGACAACTTTTCTGGCTACTTTTCTTCATACCTTCACATTGGATTGTGGTGTATTCAAATATAGAAATGAGTTAAACAGACTGAGGGGGTGAATGAATACAACAGGGGATGTTAAAGTTATTTTTGTGTCCTCTACTGTGCTTTTGCGATTTATGTTTATTTGTATATTTTTATTTCAGCTGAAAGAGACATCAGTGTCTACTGTGGGGTACAGGCCATTACAATGAAGATTAATTTTTGCACAGTACTTTTCTCCGGTTATTCTGAAACAGATCTGGCTCTGAACGGAAGGCATGGAGATTCCCACTGCAGGGGTTTCATCAATAACAACACCTTTCCCGCAGTGGTCATTTTCATCATCAATCTCAGCACCTTGGAGGGCTGTGGCAACAACTTAGTGGTGAGATTCATGTGAAATAGTGTGCTAGGTTTGGAGTCATAACTAAAAAAGAAAACTCTCCATTTTATGAAATAATCAAAAGCCCAATCTATCTTTCAAGAAAAAAATTCCCATAAAACTGAACAAATCACTTTCCTTTGCCTGCTTGAGGCTTCTGCTCCCAAACATACAATTTTATTTTCCAAAAATGGTTCTTTTTACCGTAGCTGGGCAGTTAAGGGGCCTGAGATGGGCTGTGCGACTCTAAGCGACATTATTTTGTGTGAATGACATTGATGGATATTTCTCCACAATTTGTCATTAGCAATGTTCCTCATACTTTTTATAGAAGAAGCTTATCATAAAAAGAATGGTTTGTTCCAGTGAGTTTGGAAATGAATGACTTGGCCTATTGCTTCCTAGTGACCTCATTCAGAAAGGAAGACGAAATATAGAATGTGTAACTTAGCATCCTCTAGGTTTCATGTTTACTACTGAAAAATTTACAATGCTTTGTAAAAGAAGGCTGTCAGCATTTCCAGTGTGAAATTCTTCATTGTGTAGGACTCTCCTTTGAATTTCAAAATGTTTATCATTGCCAGTCTTACCCAGGAAACCCCAGTAGCACATTCTCCCTAGTTATTGAGAATATTAAAATACCAATTCAAATATTTTCACCGTGAATGAAAACTGCTAGTCTATGGTATTCATTTACTTATTCATGAATTGAACACCAAAAATAGAATTGAATAAAGAATTGACTCTCCTGGGAATTAAAATTAATTGAAGTAAAAATATTGTGACTTGGGGGATGTGACACTGAAATTTATTTAGTATTATTTTTCATTGTGCTTGTTTAAATATAATCTTATTGCTAAATTCTAGCAAAGATAAAAAGGAGATACAATGAGCATGATCACTTAGCCTGAGGGAGAAAGGCTTTTCCTTTTCATAAACTGTTGTTTGGGATCAAGAGGGAAAGACTTGATTATTCTGAGGGTAGAGATTTTAAGACGTGATAGAAGATGGGGGACAGGAAAAAGAGATCGTTTTGAATCTTCTCCTTTACCTTTTCCAAGAGGACAGTTGGAGTATTGTGCCCATGACCATTTCCAAGCCTGCAGCTTGAGTATTGTTGGCTCTTTACTAAAAACATTTATCCGTCTCTCTGAACTGTGTGCCGGGAGGTTATAAAGTGAGCCTAAGGGAGTGTGACTCAGTTTGATTATTACATGTCTCTGTTTCCTTGAGTAGAGAGGGAGCCAGTGTGGAGAGCAGCATCATTTCCTCTCCTCTCATCACACCCCAAAGCCTTTCCTTCATAGTGCTTTCTTCTCTGGATTTAAGTCTTGCCTTGCTGCCTAGAAAACAATTTAGGAGAAATGTCCGGCAAAGAATCTGTGTGAGTGTGTGAGTGTGTGTGTGTGAGTGAGTGTGTGTGTGTGTGTGTGTGTGTTTTACAGACAGAATTGGTATATTTAGCTAGCCAGTCAGGCAAGAAGTGAGAGGAAGGGAAGATTTCTTTATTTTTCAGTTTTCTTTAGATGTCGCCAGCTTTGGAGTCTGTTCCAAGGACATTCCTACATCGGAAAAATTAAGTAGACTACTAAATAACTGGATTAGAATAAAAATGTTTTCATTTATAATAATTCTGTCTCGGTTCATGAATTAGCTAGATAATTGCCTCAGTTTTGCCCATATGCTCCTAGGTTTATGCATGAAGTTTATTCTGTCGTTGAAAATTAAGTATTACAGGTCTCCATAATATCTGCTAAAAATATTTATTGAGTGTCATGGTATTTGACATTATAAGAGAAATTGTATTTCTCTATGGTATTATGAAGATCAAGAACAATATCGATTATTCCTAAAATGCTAGTTCTTAAATTTTAGTGGGATCGGAGAACCTGTGAAAGCTCCTCAGAAAAAACACACACAGACAATACTTTTTTTCATAACTTCTGGGAGTTTATGATGCCCCTGAATCCCATGTATGAACTACTGCCCTGGACAGGGATGAGAATCTTCATGCACCACAGAGGAAGACCCTGAGAAGATCTACTCTCAGGAAAATTGTGACTTTAACTTATTTTCCAAGATTTGTCTTGGGGCCCCAAGATACTGACCTCACTGTGCTATGCTGAAGATGTGAAGGCGAAAGGAGGTCTGATCATGTCTGATCGTGATTATTCCAAGTCAGGAGGCTGCTCATGCTCTGTGACTACTGCTGTGATGGAAATAGGGAAAATAACAGGGCAGGGGGATGTTGAGAGAAGTTTCCTGGGAAAGATAAGATTCGGAGAGGAGTAGGCTATGTCAGGGTGAAGTGGAGAAAAGAGGAGGCAGAAGGAGCATGCGCAAAGGCCTGAGCAAAAAGGCTTTGGGGCTGGAGCATTATTAACTAAGAGAGGGAGCCTGGAGATACAAAGCTAAATTGGAAAACAAGATCAGATTAACAGGGGACTTTTAAACCATGCCACAGAATTTGGATTTATCATGGACATTTTCAAATTACTTGTTACAGTGCTCTGAACATATAATCTCTTTCCTTTTTAATTTATGAAATGTAAATAAAGTGTCTTTGATAAATACAGTTTCATTTAGTTGAGACACATAGAATCACTTAAAGGTAGTATGAGGTGTGTATAATCTTGAAATAATGACATGTTATAGTTGAAACAGACCATAGGAATGATCTAATGTTTTATTTTGCATATAAAATGCCTAGATTTACATATAGCTATTTAATCATTGAACTTAATCTACTATTTTAACAGGTATCCACAGTTCCTGGAGTCAGTGCTTATGGAAACACAACTTCAGTACAAATAGGAAATATTTCAGGATATGTTGATACTCCTGACCCACCAACAATCATCAGCTATTTACCTGGGCTTCTTTACAAATTTAGTTGTAGTTATCCATTGGAATACCTGGTTAATAATACCCAGCTTGCTTCGTAAGTTCATATTTTATTCTTGCTGTCTCATATTGTCTTATGTTTGAGTCATTTCTTATCCGTAAGGGACTTATAAAGATTTATAAGGATTTACTTAGCAGGATTTATTGAGAGTAGCCAAACTCAATTAATGGAAACCCTTTTAAAAGTATCTATTTATCTATCTATCTATCTATCTATCTATCTATCTATCTATCTATCTATCATCTATCTATCATCTATCATCTCTCTGTCATCTATCTAACATGTTAAGAACCATATCAACAACTCAAGAGATAGATGTTATATGTATTTTATATACTTGTTATAGATTATATATAGTTTTCCTCCAAAATTAAAACTGGCTAAAACTAATCAGGCGTCTGCCTTGGGTTCTCTCTGCTCCCTTTAGAATAGTCCAAAAACCCAAGAACTCTGAGTGTTTTTACAGTCCAGAAGGGCTTATTAAATTTCCAGAATGTAGAACATTCAGTCCTGCTTGGTTTCAGTCTCTGCCATATGCTCCCTTTGAAGTTTGCTGCCTCAGAGTCTGGGGTCTCAGTGCCTTCTGCTGAGGTGTCATCTGCACAGGTGCTGATGATTTCCAAAGAAAGGTGGCATCACCCAGAACCTAAGAGCTCCAGACATGGACTAAGGTCATAGCCTTTGTTTATAGTCATGTATTCATTCATTATTCCAAAGCACATACTCCAGGACAGGATTACAGCCACATTACAGCATAGTCACCTGGATTAGTCAAAGATTTTTGAAGAAATGGGGTGATTGGATGAAAACATCCCCTTTCTAATTTTAGGGTTTGCTATCACAAAAGTGTAGTTATTGTTTAATCTTAGTCACAAAGAAAGGTAAAGGCCATATTTTGCTTCAGATGAAAAATATTCATAGCTGGTTTTAATGGTGCAGTGATGATCAACACCTTGGTCAAAAGCAGGATTTTAATGTAGAAAACAAGAAAAAATATCCTAGAGTCTAAAGGATACAGGTGTAGAGGAAAGCAGATCATTAGGGTGTCACAGTCTCTCACTCTGCCTGCCCCCTCCTACACTAAACACATGCCCAAGCTTCATCGTACATGGAAATTCATTCGTTTGTTCAATAAATATTTATCATGTATCTATATGTACCATGAAATGTTCTAGCAGTGAACAAAGTAAAACAAAATCTCTGATCTCATGAAACTTCTAATGGAATTGATGAAAATGTATTTACATCAGATTCAAATTCTTTTGGAATGACTTTTTTTTCCCTGCAAAAAGTCTCATATAAGTAATGCCAAATGAAAAAAAAAAAAAGATGCCTTTATAAATAAAAAAATTATAAAAAACAGTTTGTCTTTACTTGGCCTCTCTTGCTTTTTAATCTTTTATTTGTTCAGTGATTCAAGATATACACCTACTGCAGGCCTAGTTAAAAGTATGTCGATCTTACTCAAGAATTTTAATATCTTAAATCTAACATTAAGATATAAGTGAAACTTTTAATTTAAGATTTCATCAGTGCTTTCCTTCTTCTAACTCTGTCTTAGGTCCTCAGCTGCTATTTCTGTGAGAGAGAACAATGGTACATTTGTCAGCACTTTGAACCTGCTCCTTTATAATGTAAGTTGATTGGTGAAGGATGTTATTTTCTCTCTCACCGTTCTGAGGAGCCATTTATGCAAATGGCTTTTATATAAAAATCTACCCCAAACCACATTAACTCTGTTATACTTCAGTAACATTTATCCATCTTTCCTACCATTTTCATATATTTTAGTGATAAATGTATAATAAAAACTCCATTTTTCTCTAAAAGTTGGTAGATGATTTAAGTTTTATTTCATAAATATAATTCTGTATAGTTACTTTAAGTGTCTATTTGCCTTTAAATGAATGTATTTATTTATGTGTGTGTGTGTGTGTGTGTGTGTGTGTGTGTGTAGCCATTGTCAGGGACAAGAGTTGAGGAATAATATTTTTACGATAAAAAGAAAAAGCCTAAATAATACTTCTTTTAAAGGCATGCTTGGTGATGAATGTGTTAATATTTTTAATACGGTTTTTGGCTGATGTCAGTTCTGTCACATCTGAAATAATTTGGCTTGACTACATAGTATTGTCTAAACTTTTGTCATGTAAATATCAACAGTGGCAGCAAAACCTGAAAAATACATGGATTTCTATTTATAACTCTAACATTAATCCTCCAAATGATATTTTCATGTTGATTAAAAATTTTTATTCATACATTTTAAATGCCTGATTTAAATATCAATTTTTCAATCTATCAACCAACATTTTTGTAAATTATGAATTTGATTTTTACATTATTATTCATGTCATCATGGCACTGAGTTATGATTCATGCAACTGATTTAAAAGTCAGTACTTTATACTTTGAATATAATGAGCTATAAATATTGTAGTAGGACATTTTCCAAAGGCATTCTTAAAAAAATCATGTTTGTAAGTTTGTAGTCTGACACCACAGAGTTTTAAACAACAAATTAAAATGTATTGGAGTGAAGATTGTTTTTGTTGGTACGATTTTCTGTCATTTCGAAACTTTCTTCTGTAAGAAGCTGCCAAGTTACTTGATTCTACAATCTCAGCAAATATGTGCCAATAGTTTTTCCCAATATAGCCAGATATTTATTATTGTTGCAAGCACTATTTTTAAATAGAAGATTTTTATTTGTTGATTTATATGTGTAAGCTCCCTGAGGTAGAATTGAGGTGACTGGTTTGGGTTCAATATTATTTGTTATAATTGAGTGAAATAAAAATGACAACTCCTGATCTTAAAAAAGAGAAAAATATACCCACATGGCATTTAATGATACCATTACTTTCTGTGAAAGTAAACTATTTTCTCACTGGGAAGTATAAAATCAAAATTTAGAAGTGCAGATTTGAGAAGAGTTTTGCTATTAAGGTCTTTTCTTTATCATTTGATATAATATTATAGTCCTGTTGCTAAGTAGACATAATCCTTCAAAGAGTTTCTAGAATCTTAAGGCTAAATAAAAGCCTATAATTTGATGATAACCTTAAGATTTTAATTCTATGGTCAAAAGATAGCCAACTGGATACCAGACTATAAATGAAATAGGTAGTGCCAAAATACTTCTCATTTTTAATAATTTTCAATAAAAGAATTAATGGTTGAGTAAAAATTAAATTGAATTTGAAGTCATTTAGTAACAAGTTACTTAATAGAATTCAGCCATTTCCCCATAAACTAGTTGTTTTTAATTAACAGACTATTTTTTAGAGAAGTTTTAGGTTTACAGAAAAATTGATCTGAAAGTATAAAGTTCCCACATACCTCCTCTGTCTGCACACAATTTCTTCTATTATTTATACCTTGTGTTATGGGGTATATTTGTTACAATTGATGAGCTGATATTGCTATATTATTAACTAAGGTCCATTGTTTACTTAAGGTTCACACTGCATGTTGTATATTCTATGGGTTTTGATAAATAGCAGTGACATATTTCCACCATCGCTATTTCATACAGAAAGTTTCACTGCCCTAAACTACTTTTTTAAAATAGTATGATCATAGTATTTTACAATGTTACAAGATATTAAAAAATAGTAATTTATAATGGAAAAAAAATTTGGTATACTTCGACTAATTGATTCAAAATCGTATTTACTTTTTGTTTGAGAACCTTTAGCTACTAACCTTTAGCTACACAAATGTAATTTTATTGTAGCATTTCAAATTATATTTTATTTTACAACCATGAGGGGCCATGTCTTATTTCACATGCAAAGTTTTTGATTCCTAACCCTTAGGAATGATAAAAAATTGTATTACGTACCCACTACTCATATTCTCTAATTAGTCATTTAAAGAGGAAAGTTTCTTACCCAATTTGGATTCAGGGTAATTGTTTATTTTTATGTGATCTGTGACTCAATAAGTGTACTTAGAAAAGTTTTATAAAAAGCAATGACTTTATTGACTATGCTATTTCCATATATGCAGGTTATTTCAGGTTGAACTGTGACTTTTATTTCTATGAAATATAAATATATCAGTTTTCTCCGCTGTGGAAATAAGGATGACTTTGTGCATTTCAATAGTACCTGACTATTACTATCTTCTCAGGAGATACAGAGACAGTAAATCTGAAGAAAAGATTATAATAATTATGAATATTTAAAAGATAAAGAAAAAATCTAAAATAAATATAATTGATTTTAGGGAAAACATTGTACTAACAGGAGTAAAGGCAACTATCCAAGATAAAGTCAGAGAATTACCTTTGAGAAGCAATTTTAGAGAAAAAATTTGATGATTCATAATTAAACCACAGCTGAGTCACGTCATTTGCAAATGATTTGGCAGTATAATACTTGTAAAGAAGTAAGTTTCTTCTGGACAATACTGATGCAAGTATAAGAAGAAAATGCTTCATAGTTAATGAAGTGTGGATTACTTGGAGAGTTGGAAAGGGGAGCCAGAAAGAAATTAAATACAAATACTTACTATCAGAAATGGCTAGAGGAGCTATTTTCTTTTATCACAGAAATATAGAGAATAGATATAGCATACAATCCCTCATTTATCTGGTTTATTTGGGAATAAAATATTCCTCATGCATGTAACCTTTTTAAAAGTGAAGCATACAAACTGTTTTTGTTTTAATTTTTAAAAAAAATCAAAATCTGTTGCTTTCTTTCCAGCCTTCTTAGAATATGTTCTGTACTTTGCCTTTGCTTGATGATAGTGAGATTTCATAATGAACATTAAAATCTCCCTTCATTGCAAAATAGCAATATGTTCGGAGTTATTAAATTTTGGGAAAACAATTTACCTCCATGCTAAATGATTTGACAGCTTACTTTTTTTAGGAGATTTTTTTCATTTTACATTTTTTTTCTCTTTTTCTTTATTACTAAATTAAAGCTGTCACTTCTCAATTTCCAACTGCCACTTTAATCTATTATAGATTGTAGAGTGATATAAATAAGCTTTCTAAAATTTGTCTCAAATAAGGGCAAAACTGTAGAAATGAAGTTCTGAGATACCCTTCTGTAAGTAACCACCAAAGAATTTGATGCAGAAACTCTATGGCATGCATTTTGGCAACTCAGAGAACATGTTGGTTTGTTTGTTTTGTTTTCTATTAAATTCGATAAGTGATTTTGGGTAAATGAGATATTATCAAGCATATAAAAACCTCCAGTGGCAAAGGGCTTAAACTGAAGCAGACATAATTTAAATAAACTTCTTAAATAAATGGAAATTTAGTTTAAGTAAACTGAATATTGACTATTAAATATTAAACAAATGAAATATTAACCATTGACTATTAACAACTGAATAATGTTTAAAAGCACTGAACATTTACCATCATTTATGGTAAATTATGGAAACAAAAAGATTTATGCATAAAAATGAATTTGTTACTTGACTACGGTTTCAGGACAGCTCTGCCAAGAAGCTAGAGGATTAACTAGGTCCTTTTTGGGTTTCGTTTGGTGGTCGATTTATGTTGATTTGCTTCTCTCTCTCTCTCTCTCTCTTTTTTTTTTTTGTATATGACGTTGTTTTAAGTTGTAAATGTACTGTCATTGGGAAGGCAATGATAGATTAATCACTTATTTTTTCATTAGGATTCAACCTACAGCCAGCAGTTAATTATCCCGAGTATAGGATTACCTTTAAAAACCAAAGTATTTGCAGCCGTACAAGCCACTAATCTGGATGGCAGGTATTTTCAAACTCTTATCTTTTGTTGGCTAAAACATTTTGGCTTCCTAAAGCCTCATGAATCAGAAAGTTAGCTCATTCATTTTTAATTTCAAAAATACTGTCATTGCTAATAAACAGAAGTAATAACAAAGATTAAGAGGTGACACATTTTCTGTCATCAACTGGAAAATAACAAGTCTTCCCATAAAGAAGGAGGAGTAGTAACTGGAAGAGGGTGTGAGACATCTTCTGGGATACCAGGATCTTCTATTTTTTCATCAGAAGGATGATTAATCAGATGCAGTCATTTTTGTGAATACTTATGATTTGTGCACTTTTCTATCTGTACATTACTATTCAATAAAAAAATATTTAAAAAACCAAAGAACTCTCTCCATAAGGATCTGGGCCAAAATGATGTAAAATGACATAAAACATCTCTACCAAAAAAAAAAAAATCAATCAATTTTTCTATGGTACTTAGAAAATTCAGAATGATCAAAATGGAAAGGGAATTCAAAAGCTAAAGATTTAATCCTGCCCTATAAAAAAACTGTGATATGTAAATGATTTATTTTGGGTTTCTTATATATTACTTAAATGTTGCATCCTGAAGAGATTAGTATACTCTAGAAACTTTACCTTTTCTTTTCTGTCCTGATATTTCTATTCTTGAATATATATGATTCTTTAAAACTGTCTTATTAAATGCAGGTATTTTTTTTTTTCTTTCATTTTATTGACATTTAGTTCCCACAGACTAGTAATTTTCATGACACCAGAATCTGAGTAAAGTAATGTATAGATGAAGGCACAATCTGGCCTTGTGGAGGAAGGCTGTGTATTTGCCTCATAGATTTTCTTCTACCTCACACAGTCTATATGGACTCCCATTCCCACCTCCTACTAATTCTGGCATAATTTAGAGTGTATAATTTGTGTGTCGAACTTTTTTGCTATATGTGGTATTATAATATCCTTTGTCATCTGTTAGAGACAGTAACTTCTGGAAACAAAAGACCATTGTTTACAATGAGCATAGAAGCATCTATGCAGTTCACTTTTGGGTTTTATTCCTTCAGACTTTGATCATTTGGTTGCCTTTCACAGAAATTTTGTGCATGTGTGGTATTAGCCTTAATCCCACTTGATGCAGGATGGCAATTTATTATTGCAGATTTTAAAACATATTTGAGTTTAGAAGAATGTTTTAATGAATAAGAATCTTCTGCAAATTAATTTAAAAAACCTACATTCTATGGAATAAGACATTTGTAAATATTTACTTGCCTTAGATTAGTAACTAATTCCCAATAAGAGATTCTAACTCTAGATTATGCTTACTTCTTTCTTCAGATGGAATGTCTTAATGGATTATTGCTACACGACCCCATCAGGGAACCCCAACGATGATATTCGGTATGATCTCTTCCTTAGGTAGGTGCATTGATAGCAAAGACCAAATTGTAGACATTGAAATGGAAAATTTACATCAGAGAAATAAATTATAGGGCACTTTTATAGCTTTTAAATATAAAGTTTTACATTTTGAACTTTTAGTCCTTATAAAGCTGGAAGTATAAAAGTCGAGAACAGTTTTCAACATGAAATGCCGATAAGGCTATTGTTGAATGAGAGTTGCAGTGAGTTAGGTCCACCAAAGATGTTTTATTCATGTTCAGGACATATGAGAATATTTCACTGTCTTAGGAAAAGCATGGCTAGGATAGTATTGGCAATAAGAGAAAGGCAGTGGAAGGGTACTATTTATCTGAGCTAGACTATCTCGTCATATGTCAAAAGGAGAGTAAAATTAAAGTAAGAGTCTAGATAATTTAGACCCCAAAATACGTTTCTTCATTTATCAGTATTTAATATGAAAGTATAAAATAGCCTACCACTCCTTTTTTATCAGAGCCAATAACTTCAACTTCATTCCTCAATAGACAGTGATAGAGTGAATGTAATCTACATTTGGGAAAAGGGGACATTGATCATAAAAACATTCAGTCATCTCAGTTCCCTTTCAGCATTTTTATCTGACAGCAGAACAGACTTGAGAGTCGAGCAATGGCTTCTAATCATGCTTATAAATGCAGTTAGCTCAGATCACTGCTGCTTATTGACACATGATGGGAGTAATATGATGGGAAACCAAGAAAATATGTTTTATTGGCTAATCAAGGTTAAGATGATGTTCAGAGGGTATGGTCAAACTGACACTCATGTCTTGTTGCTGGAAATGTTCCTTTGGGCAACGTTTTTGGGAAAAAATGTCAATGTCCATCAAAAGCCTTAAAAAATTTCATATTCTTTGATTCTATGCTTATAAATTAGGAAGCATATTCTAAAATATTTATGATTTTTCTGGTCTATGAGTGCTATTTAAAATAGTAAAACATAGGAATAAGGAAATGGCTGAGTGAATTATGAAAAACCAGTAAGTCGAGAGCTCATACAGGCACTGCAATCATATAGTTATTTATAAAGCAGAAAAAAAGTTTGGTTCTATTTTATCTCCTCCCTTTCTGTCTTCTCAATAATTGTATCTTTGGAAATACATAGTTTTTAAAATTTATGTATTAAATATGAAGTGAAAGAATCAGTATATACAATTACATGTACAAGTGAACTTATTTATATTTTATACAGTAGAAAAGACTGTAAGGAAATACGTCGAAAGGCTCACAATGGTTATTCATGCATGGTGGGATTGTGGATCATTTTGTTTTAACATTTTTCTTATTTTCCAAAATGTCTATAATGATCACAGATTGATAACCTGGAAGATGATCATCAGACTTCTGTCTGGTATGACTATAGCTTTAGCTGAGTTCTCAATCTTTTCAGTTTTCTTGTTGAAAACCACAGAAGAGTGAAATGTGTAACTAAAAAAAGTCCCCCACATGCCATTTTCAGTAAAAGCTGTAGAAATTCTAAAATATGTGTTGGGGTCAATAAAAGCAGTTAAGATCAAGAGAAAATGGTGCAGAGAGAGGCTTGTAGGAAGCAGTGCAGCGAGAAGTAGCAGGAGAAACAGGGAAGAAAAGTGAGTGCAGAGGGGTCCCTGTGGCGTAGGTCCAAGAAACAGCCAGGAGAAATGCGCATCTGGAAAGAGAGGACACCACTGTGAGCAGAAGTTGCTAGGATAGGGGCTCAGGTCCAACAAGGGAATATGGAGAATAAAGGGGTAGAGAGTAACCAGAGCCTCAGAAGTGGCAAGTCTCATAAAGTGCCAGCAAAAGTACACATTTTAAAGTTGAAGGAACCACCTGAGAAAGCAAAGGCCCTACCCTTAGTGGAAGAGGCTAGTGAATGAACCTGAGAAACACAGAGCTCATACTCTCATGAATATCTTCAAGTTCAGAGAGGCAGAGAAATCTCAGCTACACAATTCTGCCATAGCCAAAGAAAATTTGTCTGTGATTGTAAAATGAGAGGGAGCCCTTGAACTGAAGAAACTCTTAAGGAAGGTCATTAACATTCCATGTTGTCCTAGGAGTCCCCTGAAAATAACAGGTCTGGGAAATCCGGTTCTTTCAAATATGACTGGTAAGCAAATAAAGGTATTTCTGTCAGTATTCCTGTTCCTATATACTGTAAGAAAAATGTGGAAAATGACAGAAAAAAGTTTTTTTAAAAATGAATTAAACTCACTGGAAAAATTGCCATGGAACAGATAAGATTTGTAAGAGCATTCTAACATTAATTTTATTTTACAAATTAAAAAGTAATCATAGTTATTAACATAGAATTATAAGAACCCAAGCAAGAAAGGATAAGACAGTAAGAGGTATGGCCATGAGAATGTGAAAAGAGAACTAGGAGAATTTAAGACAGATAAGAAAAAAACAAATGTATTGCAGAAAGAAACTCATAAGAAGGTGTTCAAGGGAGACTACACACAGTAAAAAGCACAGTATAGGACAAGAACGATAAAAATAAGAAATGCAAATAAAAACAAACAAATATAAAGGAAAAAGGTAAAAATGATAGAGGAGGAAAGATAGGCATAAAAGGTAGGCAAAGGGAAGGCAATACAAACAGAATATAATTAGAATCTCCTCAAAAGAAACCAAAATAACAGAGCGAATATTTAAAAATATAGTCTAGGAATACTTTCCTAAATTAAGAGAAATTTATATTGACATAGTGAAAGAATGCCTCAGATAAAAGCAAAGCTTTCAAAAAGTAGATAATAGGGGAACTATAAAAAGACATAGTCAGAAATATAATAAAAATGAGAGACTTTAATGACCTTCTCTCAGGAAACTTAGTTATGGTGGCCAATGATTAAGTAAGGATATAGAAGATCTAAATGACATAATAAATAAGCTATTTGTTGATAGCTAGCAATTTATAACAATATTAGAAAACAGAAAGTCACCACCACTTGGAAGTTTAAAACGCTTAAATAATACTTGGATCAGATATAAAAATATGAATCAACACTTTGCAATAAATAAAGAACAAGTATGTTCTTTGAAAAAACAAAAAATAGAGAACCACAGCTAATCTAATCTAGAAAAAAAGGGATAAAGGACAAATCTGTAAAAAAGAAAAACAGAAAACATAGAAATAAGGAGGGTATGGCCCTATCAGATATTATAATTAATAAAAGCTCTAAAATTATTAAAGGAATGTGTTACTATGCAAGACTAGACACAGACAAAGATTTAGAATAGTAAGCTGAGAAATATATTCAAACGTGGGAATTTACTATATGGTAGACTGTGATAGCAAAAATCAGTGGGATAAACAGAGATTTTTTAAAATAATGCTGGACAATGAATAACCATAAGAAAACTATAGCACTGGATCTATATTTCCCTCAACATACCATAATAAACTTTATATAGATTACTAATTTAAGTGTAAGAACTATAGCTTTAAAAATGGTATAAGAAAGCAAATTAACATAGGAAATGTTTTTTTTTTAAACTTTGGAGTAAGGAATATCTGTCTTCAGCCCAAATACTAGAAGCCATAAAATAAAATATTGAAAATGTAACATAAAAATGAAATCAAACAACACACACAGACACACACACACACACACACACACACACACACACACACACACACACACTGAGGAATATCAAACCCAAACAACAAAGTAAAACAATTTATATAACAAGCAAGAATCCCCCTTTCCTAACATTTAAAAAACTTGTAGGAATTGGGAATAAAAAAGGCCAATAACATAACAGAAATAAATTTGGGCAAAAGACAAAATTTTCAGATCCAGAGACACAAATGGCTCTAAAGTATATGAAAAGATGCATGTATTCATTTCCACTAAGAAAATGCAAATTAAAATTATATGTCGATAGTTTAATTTTCCTATCAAATAGAGTACAGTCTTCAAATTTTCCCACACACTTTGTTGATATAGCTCTAGGGAAAAAGGATTTTTTTTCATACCTCACTGAGGAAGTACAAAATGTAACAATATAGAAGGCAATGTGGCGAATCTATTAAATGGTCTCACAGATACGTTGTACCAATAACACTGCACATATTCATAACGATGTATTATAAGGCTATTTATTATGACTTTTATGTAAAAAGTAAAATAGTTAAAGCAATACAAGTGTCCATAAGTAGGGAACTGACTAAATAAATTGGCACATGTGCATGATGGAATACTGTATAGCTGTGGTAAAAGAAAAAAGAAGCTTGCTAAGTATTGCTATGGAAAGATCTCTACGATGCCTTGCTAATTTAAAAAAGGCAAGGTACAAAATAATGTAGACTGTGCTACAGTTTAAGAAGGAGGGAACAATGAGAAGATATTGCTTCTACTTCTATTTGCATATACCCTGGGAAGATGCAATACAAGTTTGTATGTGGAATGGTATAAACAAGGATGAAGTTGGAAGAGAGACTTTTTACTATATATACTTATACTGGTTGGATTTTTGAACCGTATCAATTTACTTCTAAAATTTGACAGTAATATAATCAGAAACCGATCTATTTACATTTTATGATCTAGGTCATTCTTGTCATATTTGTTGAATTAGCCTATTCTTTTATTAAATACCTGTAATATGGCATGATTTTGTTAAGTCTTAATGTAGTGGGATACCCTTAACACTGCAGAAATGTATTTACAAGTCCCAGTGGGCTGGTACTTTCCAGTAAGATCCTGTTTTTCCATTCCCTAATATATAGCTGTGACAAAGATCCTCAGACCACGGTCATTGAAAATGGCAGAAGCCAGCAGGGCCGGTTTTCCTTTGAAGTATTCCGATTTGTGAAGCACAAGAATCAGAAAATGTCCACTGTCTTCCTGCACTGCGTTACGAAGCTCTGCAGAGCCGATGACTGCCCCTTCCTTATGCCAGTAGGTTGTTTGACAACTTTATTCTAAATTGTCAAATTGATTTAAGCTGAAAGGCTATCAAGTGTTAGGCACTAATTTATGTAGAGAGAGGGGATATGCATCAGGTCAAACTATTTGAAGTAGGATTTATTCATTCATCCAGTAAAGATCTATTGAATGCTAGCTTTATACCAACCGTTATACTGGGAATACAGAGATGCATGCATGAATTCTGAATTCAGTTAACTTATCCTTTAGGAGCATGAGATAGTTACGGAATAAAACAAGACAAAATATTATGGCACAAAGGCGACATAGATATGAGCTGTAGTAAGAGGCAGTCCTCATCCGTGTGAGTGAGATAAGGCAGGAGATATTGGGAGAATTAGTGGAAGAGATGAACCTTGGGCTGAAGATAGATAAACCCCAAAGGGACAAAATCAAGAGTGTGAGAGACGCTCCATGCCATAGGATGGTCAAAGTCGCAGACACATAAAACAGAGCAACCAGAGAACTTCCAGTCTTTCATTAAAGCTATGGAGCACAGCAAAAGATGATGGGGAAACCTGAGGGGGTATGGTGGTGCTGGGCTAGCACTAGAAAGGGAGGTTGGGGCCAGATGGCCTGAGCATCCCTTGGATTAAAAGTCAAAGCTATAAAAGGTGTGAATCTGAATTGCTTACAGCTATCATGTAAAATATAGATCCATTTATTAGTGAATAAAAAGATTGCATTTCTGACAGATTCCCCCTAGAGTCACATCAATATTAACCCAAGAAAAATGAAGGCACATTTAAAAAATTTGAAATGGCTTTAATATGTTTATATTATGCTCAAATTCATGCGTTTCTTTATAGTCATTGATTAGTTCTAACTAGCTATATCAGATGGGCTTAAATGTAGAGTCCACATTACCTTGGCTGACCAACATTTCAGGGAAAGATTTATTAAAGGCTTGAGAGAAATAAAAGTAGAGAAGTTTGATAAACACAGCTCTTTTTCGGGAGAGCCACTGAGCTATGTAAATAAATGAGGCGATGCACAATTACAATGGGAGGAAATAAGAAATATGGCCTAAGCCAGGATAAGAAACATTGTAGCAGTTATATGCAAAGTAATTAAATAAATGCACAGAAGTAAATGAATAAAATTAAACATGTGGTATCTCTTCCAAAAGAATCTGCTTTCCGAATGGCCATAAAGAAACAATTTTGTGCCGGTGTGGAATTTCATTTGTTTTCATTAACTCCTCAGATTTGCAGCCACAGAGAAAGGAGAGGTGCGGGGAGGAGGACCACTTGGAGCCCCCGGAGCACTTCGGGAAACGCTGTCCTCTCTGTGGGTCCCATCATTACTCGGAGCGGTAAGAGCGCCCCTCCCTGTGTAGTAATACACGGTTCCAAAATGGCCTGTTGAGCTTCTGAGGAGAACTCATGGTTCCCGATGAGCACTAATTAACCGTAAGACGCAATAAACTGTTAAACAACTTTTAATTTCACAGTTGTTTCCTGTTAACTTATACACAAAGGGCAATATTTTCTTTATCACATTTCCCTTACACACACGTATACCGTACTGGACATTTGCCCTTCTGGATCCACTCTTACCCCCCACCCCCCGGCGCTCTGCCTCCGAAGACTGGCCCAGGAGAACTGCCTGCCCCTACTGCCTTGCCATCTACTTTCCAGCTGTGCCTGGCCAATATGTGACACTGTAAGAGAATGATAGAGAAGTTCACACAGCTCCTGCCAGATACCTCTCTCCACAGAGCTACTCTCAGTTCTGGATACCCTCCCCTTAACACATAGCCCAGGTAACTTGATTTCCTCTTGTGAATTCCCTACATCTTTATTTATAGTCCTATTAAATTCTCCTTAAATTGCCTGGTTTGAGTGTCATTTGTTTCTTCCTAGGATCCTGAATATTACATACCCCAATTCAGTGCACTCATTCATGTTCATGAATCTAATGGACACAACTGTTTATACAGATATATTCTCATGCATACAAATATTTGTGCATGCACGCTTTCTTTTCTCTCTCTCTCTCTGCCCTTTTCCCCCCAACCCTCCCATACACCAAAGAAATATTGCTTTCCGTCAGCATGAACCCAGAGACATCCAGAACTGGTTAAATAAAACAGACATACAGTATAAACAACACAAATTAGATTTTAAAAAAAGAAAAACATGAAAATTGGGTCTAGTTTTGTCCTAACAAGCTAGGTTTCTTGGGATTTTACTTCACTGCTCTGGGCATGTGTTTCTTCATTTTTAAAATAAAGGTTTTGAAAAAGTAACCTTTAAGATTCTTTCTAACTCTATAGTTCTAAATGTATCTAAAAAAAAGAAAGAAAGCAACAGAATTCTGATTTGGATTATATTCTAACATTTTTTCTCTTTTTTATATTAGTCATACGGCTATTATTTAATGTTTCAATTAGATTATCTTTACCTCTTCTCTCATGCCTCCCATCCTGCAGTGAAAAGAAAGTTTTGCCTGAAATAGGGAATTAAGCAAAAAGTGGTTTGGGCCTGAAAAATCCAGACATTTGCTTTAATTATTTACTCCTCTGTGTTTGTGTAGACATAGCATCATTTCAAAACAAACTAATAGTCTTTTTAAATACTGCAGAAATTTATTAAATATAAAATTTTAAACTTAGTTTATACTCTCTGAGAGTTTGGTATATATTTTGAACGCTTTGAAAATGAGTGGTTTATGGTTTGTAAAAGGCCCAAAGACTTATCTTTATCTAGCTGTCTGAAACTCAGCTATTGTTGCCAATAAGTAAGAATGCTTTGGGGTAGGCGCAATACAAAAATATTTTTATTTCTATGGAGCACATCTAGGGTCATTTTGCTGTAAGAAAAGAACTTTGAAAGGGACATGTTTCTGTTCATTTTTAGTAGATGGCTTTTCCTCCTTATTAACCTCTTTGCCTCCTTCTTACCTGGAGCAAATTGAATTTATTATTATTTTTCTATTTTTTTGAATTTAAATATTACACATTTAAAATAACTTGCTAGTGTAAGATAATTTTTAAAAAGACGAAAATTACTAAGAACCTCCCCCGCCATCCTAGTTACGATTACCAAGTAGAAGTTTCTAATTCTACCATAACTAACCAGCTCTCCAGGTTTGTAGGTTTCACCTACACTATGTCTAGTCACCCAAAATATCTTGGTTAAAATCCTGAAGAGCTAATGCCTTTAATCACAGCACCACCAATGTCATGCCTGGGTGTCTTCTTTTCTAATTTCAACTTGTTTCCACCTTGAAGGTAACATTTATTCCCTAGCACATTAGCGTTGTCTCCTAGTCACCTCAGTTTCTCCTCGGGTAAAACCTGCAAAGGATCATGTTCAAACCTTCCAGACCCCATTCCTCTCACTCTCTGTGGATTTATTTTTCATAATTTTGATAAATAGCAATAGAATGTTCCTCATTTTTTGGTGATCATGGTGGCCTCATTGTGTAGAGGACCATATATAACAATATTTACCCTGTAATACTGTGATATCCATGCAAAAAAACACATTTTAAATTCCACACAGAGAACTCATAAATCAAGCCACATCCATTCACAGGCAAATCCAATATAAATTTAATGTCCTGCTTAATGATCAAGACTACCTTCTTTCCTTAGTTTCACTTTATTTTTTACCTTAGGTCAGCTAGAATTTATTTCTCCAGGTCCTGTGGCCAATTTTATATAGAATAGTCCAATTTCAGGCTTGATTTGGTCTCTTCAGAGCTCTCTGATACTAGGAATTTTTGCTCTGTTTACTCATTGAACCACTCCTTCACCCTAGACAACTAACTTAGGTCAAGTTTAAAAAGTTGTTAAACCTCAGAATTTTAGTTTTGTTTTTTGTTTTAATGAAATCAGTTCCATTCTGTTTATTTTTACCCAACAATGTTGAATCATTTTGTTAGTTTATTTAGGAAAATATTCACATCCTCAAAATTCAAAACCCACAAAATTCCTGAAGTATTCCTTTTTTAAGTTCCCAAATGCGAAGACTATTTGGTCAAAAAATAATTATTATGGGTACTTCTGGCAATTCAAAGGTACAATCGCTGAAAAACTGTGGTCTAATCATTTGTTTACATAAATTCTGGTGGAGAAGTCCAAGCCAAACTCTCATTCAACTTGTACCACTGAGTTTTTTGGGAAGTTAATAATTCATCTGAGCATATTAGCTCCTACATGGGACAGGCGCTCTGACAGGAAGGTGGAATACAATAGAGAACAGGCCAGTCTTTGCCCTCAGGGATCTGAGTTCAGAAGCAGAGATAGACTATGAAAGAACATAACATGGTGGAAAGTAAAAAGTTTGGAGGTTCTGAACTTGAAACATGTGGTCCATTTTACCACATAAGTAATTTAAGATTTAAAAAGAAAGTTTGCTTGTGCTAAGAAAGAGAAAATATTTGTTCTCCATATATCTTCATATTTTCTTTTTCTTCTTTTTCTTTTTTCATTTATTTCAACTACATATATGAGAGAAAAACAGAGAATGACAGTTCGTTTGCCACTTTTGGCTTATGAACAGCTGTAGTATTGCTGCTACTACTTTTCTCCTACGGGTCCTTTCAAAAAACTTTTTGTTTTTTGAAAAGCCCACCAGGTTTACTGTTCTACTTCCCAAAGGTTTCTTTTGGCATATTTATGTATGTTAAGACCAAGCGGATGGTAGAGAAAAACAGAAGTGTGTTGTGACAGAAAGCTCATGGAAAATGTCTGCCTCTTCTTTCTGGGCTAGACAGTGCTTTGACTTTTTTCTTTTAATTGCAGTGATACTAAAATTGCAAGATACTAGAAATAGCAACCTGATAGTTATTCTCTCTACCTTTATGCACTACCAAATACAATTCCAAACAATGTTCAAATATAACATGGTTTGATTTCAGCCATCTGTCAAAGGTAGGATGCTTTCAGTTTTTCAGAGTCCTGGAACCTGGAGCTGGTATGGCTTATTTGGCATTTTGTCCCCACATGAAGATTTTGTTGAGAGCCAAGTCCTCATGGGTAACACCTGGGGAGGAGAGGGTATTCCGACTTCCTTTCTTCACCTCATAATGTAGAAAATACTAGAGGCTTTGCATCATAGCACTTCTGCCTAATTTGGGACACATAGGAGAAAGAAGCTTTCTATTCTTTAATAGAAGCATTTTTTTTTTTTAAGTAAATGAATGTAATTTCTAAATAAAGAATAACTGTTAAAAAGGAATTTTAGAGCATTATATATTCTCCTTCATGTTCCAGTGAGGCAATTTGTCTTGAGAAAGGGGCACATAGATCTTTCAGATGAAATAATCACAGTTCATTCATCTTATCTATTTCCATGAGAAGGAAGTGTCTATAAAACGATGTTGTTTGGAGGTTAGGATTTTCCTAAGGGACCCTTATAAGGAAAATTTGTGGCATTTTTCTTTTTGTCCTATAGCAATGCACTGCACTAGCCTAAAGAATCCTGAGAATGCACGCTCTATTAATTTTGGGCATTGTACTTCAGGGATCAAACAGCAGAATCATCATTTTTGCCAAGACTCATATGTCTGAAAAGAAATGGCATCAGATGTTTTATAAATATCTCACCAGGTTTTCCCATCAGTGGTTTCAAATACTAATCCTGGAGTTTTTTGTAGCTTGAGATATTCATCTCTATGACTAAAAATATTTTTCATACTTGGCTAGTTTATATTATTTTAGAAAGAGGATTCTGAAACAGCTTTTATTTAAACATATGTTTACTTTATCATAGAGGCTGTGACAGATGGAAATTTCTTCATCTGTAAAATGGGGGTAGCAATCATATCTAAACCATATGGCTATTATGAGGATTAAATGTGAAAACATGAAACAGCGCTTTGTAAAACTGTATGGCACTATATGCATATTAATTATAATAATATTTACACACCAAAATCAGTCATCTGCACATATTTTATGAATCAAATAACAAACTCTCACAGACACATACACATATTTAAACACAAATATGAAATCCATTCATTGTAAAGCTCAAGGGTTAATTGCTATATGATTACGAAATGGGTAACAATAATCAGGAAGCCAAGTGAATGTGTTTATTGTATCTATTATTATGTTTTGCCAGGGAAAAGTAAAAAATCAACAGCTTCTATCTTTTACTTCACAAATGTGAATAAAACTATAACTCGAGCTCAGACGTCATGTTTTCCTTTCATTTAGTTATTAAGTGTGAATTTATCTTCTTGGAACTTAAAATGATGTTTTTGCAGATTACACTGGGTAAATTGGCAACACTTAAAATAGAGCGGCACTAAATAATGAATATTTCTCTATAACAGAATAACAAATGACATGTTATAGGGCTATAAAAAATGTAATAGCTGTTAACAGTTACTGCCCCTACTAACATGACTAAAGAGATAATGATGAAGCAAAGTTGGCAAGAAAGAATACAGTGCAGTATATTTCGCCATTATGTTTGTATGTCCAGGGCAGTGGCAGGGTGTGGGCTTGGGGAACAGATAGATGATGAAACCTCAGACAAGTGGCATAGAAAATGGGAAAGCACAATGGTTTACGAGGATTTTTATTATTGCCTTCCCCATGGAGCTTGCGGGTGAAGGTGAGGAGACATGTAAATAAAAAGTGATTATAGAATTATAATAAACATAGTTAAATATTTAGAGATACAATGTCATCTTTATTTGTTTTTCCCTCCAGATGAGACTCCAACCAACAATTCACAGCTTGGTAAGATAATTAACAGATATCGAAAATTAAATTATGATTTTTAAATATTTTAAGTATTTTTTGGTGATTAGTTGCAAAACTGTAATCAACTAAATATAATGAAGTCTGCTTTTACAACTTTGTTATATTTTAAATAACAGTTCACTGAGGAATTTTGAACTCGTATGTGACCTGTTTTTATAGCATTTTATAGATGACTTCTTTGTTTGTTTGCTTGCTCAGGGGATACCAGGCCTCTAAACCATGTAATCCTTTGATTATTGGATTGAATTACAGTAAAATAGATGGTCTCATGATCTAGTGTCACGTTGTTAGTCTATAAGATACTGGTGACAGATGTTTTGCAGGTATAAATCAGGATAAGGTGAAATAAATCTGATATTGGATTTTTCCACTGTGTGTTTTATTACTTGCAGGTTCTCCAAATGAACCTCCTTTCCAGCTGAACGCCGTCACCAGTGCATTGATATCAGGAATTGTCATTCTGGGAGTCATGAGCTTTTCCCTGCTCCTGTGCTCACTGGCCCTCCTACACAGGAAGGCACCCACCAGTTTGGTGTTGAACAGCATAAGAAACCCAGTCTTTGACTGACTGTAACAGGTCCCTGCTCTTGAGAGAAGGCTCACTGACCATAACATGTGTGACTGCAGTCAATGTTCCATCTGAATTGAATTCTAGCCAACATTTGATATTTGTAGATTTGGTAGATTTCACAGTGTAGCTCTTTAGCTTAACAATAGCGAAAGCATTTTGATAATATTGCTCTTGTCACTTATGTATACGGTCAGCCGTATTTGTATGGCACCAATGGGTAAAATGACAATAAGCACACAATATTCAGGACTTAAGTCTTACAGGATCAATCATATTTTATTTTACTTCAGTTTTATTTTGCTTTGGTTATAGAGATAAAAGATAGGTATAGAAAAAATGGAATTTGTTATATATTTTATCCCTAAGCATTAAAACTCAAGGTAATGGCATTTAGATTTGCATACGTGGTCCTAAAATAAAAGTTACTTTTTGTTTTATTCCAGATAATTCTGGTTTGAGGACATGTTTTAGTTGGACTGGCCAATTTAGACACCTAAGATTTAAGTACTCATTCTATGACCTTCTGTGTTTTTGGTCAATTTCAATGTCTGGCAACATTCATTTTTCAGAAAAAACTCTTGGGAAATGTATCTCAACTTGGAGCACCCATTTGTGTAGCAAACAGTAAAAACAGCCGTTAACCTCCAAAAGATACTAAGAGATCCTAGATCATTATGCGTTTGGCTGTGATCAGTTTCTCCTGGTTCAAGTGCGAACATCAGCATGTGTTCATTCTCCTCCCAGGTAAACAACTTAGCTGTGACAGCTGTTGTGCTTCTAGCAGTGAGGCAACTGCCAAGATTATTCTTAATTCAAGAATCATTGCCTAGGAAAGCAAAGTGCGATTATGGGAAGAGGACATTGTCTCCAAATGCAAGCATAGTGTTCCTCTGCAGGTTTTCAACAACCCAAATTTATTTTCTAGAACAAAGAAGAAACAAATTAAGTGTGTTTTATAGAACTTTATTGGAGTCTTTATTTATTGAGAAAAAAAGTTCCTTTTTCTACAAATTTCTGTTGCTGGCAAAACAAATAGTTTGGAGGAGATTTTCTTTTTCAGGTATCTTCTTGAAGGTGTCATAATTACCATAAAATAAACAAAATTTTCCTCTAATGATAAACTGCAAGAAGCATTTGATCCATTATCGGTTTTGCAAAAAAAATTTAAAAATCAAGTTTTAGGCAGCCTCTGTTCTTACCAAAAATAAATAAATAAATAAATAAATTAAATAAATAAATAAATAAATAAAATTAACCTTCACTTTATTCAAGCTATCCACACAATTGAACAATTTTTAGGACAAACATCAAAACCTAGAAGGGCCAAGTTAACTAAAAAAAAAACTGCGGTAGAAACTAATTTCTATTCAATATGTGTGACCCATTATTCAGTACTTAATTTACTATATTACATGCAAATGACTATGCAATTTTAGATTTGTTTCAAATGAAGTGTCTACACTCTGAAGTTAATAATTAAGTCAATCATCAAATCAAAAAGCAACTTTTCTTCAATTTGTCTGAATAGTTCAGAAGAAAGTGTTTATATAACAATAATTAGCTATATAATTGCCTCAACTTTCTCTTTCAAGGTGTAAATACCATCAGAGTGACATGGGATCTGGAAAATGTCTAGATAATTTCTTTAATATAAAGAAATAGATCACTTAAAAAGCAAATCACCTCTTCTCTCTGTTATTTCAAAACAACTTAGACATGACCATTATGAATTTTATTTGTGTTAACAAAAATATTTTCTAATTTAAAGGAAAAAAACCTACAAACAGAAAAATATGAACCGTGCTACTTATGTGACCCTAAATATTCTGGAAAATCTATTTCAGATACTTTAAGTGAATTGCCATTGATGTGAGGATTAAATTCTGTGAATAAGACATTATATCATTGAAACTGTTTGTCAGTTTGATTTTTGTGCTCTTGGGATGGCTTCTGTTTCAGGTGTTGACCTTTTAAATTATATCTACCATTTTATAAAACTGAATAACAGACATATTCTGCAAGCAACTTAAATCTCATATTATTTTTTTGCCACCTTTTCATCAAAAATGGGAGAATCAGAGCTATAATGAGACAAACCAGATTTGTTTTATATAGCTTTGTTCTTATAAACCTGCAGTTGTATGTAGTATTTAGTTATACTGAATATTCTGGTTACTGCAGTATGAGAACCTTACAAATATGTGCAAATGTTTCTTCAGTTTTAATACCTCAGACTGTTTTTTTACACTTCAGGGGTAAGGTCTGATGACATGTAAAAGATGATTGTTTAATAAAATAATTATAAATGAATATTGTTAAAATAGTGATTTTTTAAAAAAGGTATTTCTTCTTCCTATTCTTAACATTCTATTTCTACTTTCACAAACATTAAGAAAGATTAAATTTAAAATAAGCTGCTTAATGCAACAGAGAAGGTCAATGATCTCTGAAGCTAGATGAAGCTCATCCTTTCCACATTGAGCTTCCTGGTTATAGCCCTGTGGTGGGAGACGTGTCTATGAGATCAGCTGAAGGTAAAGAAAAAAGTACCTTGAGTTTGAGCTCTGACTAAAACTGAGCCTACGATTTTTAAAATATTGGGGTGGGCGGGGGCAAAGTAAAAACTGGAAAGACTGAGCTCAGCTTCTGCCTAGACTTATATAGTCTCTCATGACAGTTCTACCAGGATCCAGCTGTCATCCCTTGTTTTGGGACATGACACAGAATTGAGGAGAAATCCTTTTCCTGACTCAAGGAGATTCCAGTCTTAAGGAAGTACTACTCTGGGTCTTCGAGGATTGGCAGTTAGCTTTGGGAGCATCATAGACATCATAATGGTTTATGAAGGGGCATGGTTGGCTGTGGAAAATACAAGGCAGTAAACTTCTAGAAGTGAGAAATGAGCAGAAGTCCATGGGAGACACTTGTTTGTGGACACGGATGAGGCACAGTTTGAGGGATTCCTAGAGCACTTGGTGGGAGTGAATTGTAAGATGATGGAGAACCTTCTATCATGGTGGTCGGGGTTACTGGGCAGCACACATTTCCTTTTATTTCATATTTACAAGAAAAAAAGCAAGCTTTTTTTTCAATTGCTTTTGAGAATGCTATTCCTCAATTATTTATAATCGGGGAGCTATTTCACACTAAACGATCCAAATTTATAGTTTAGAAAAAACTATGCTTGGATAGTAAACAAAACAAATATTAGAGTTAACTAGTATATTATTCAGGATATTCCAGAGAAAAAGAACTAATAGGATGTGTTAAAACAGAGTTATTTTAAGGAATTGGCTTACATGATTATAGAGGTTGGCAAGTCTCATGTTCTGCAGTCAGAAACCCAGTCAGAAAGCCAGCAGGCTCAAAACTCAAAAAGAGCCCTTGTTTCTCCTTGAGTCTAAAGGCAGGAATAAAACTCTGTCCCAGTTTGAAAGGCAGTTAGGCAGGAGGAATTCCTTTAGTGAAAAGGTCAGTCTTTTCTATTCAGACTTTGAACGGATTAAATGGGGTTTACCCACATAGGGGAGAGCAATCTGCTTTACTTATGTATTCAAATGTTAGTCTCATCCAGAAAAACCCTATAGATGTGCCCAAAATAATGTTTGACCAAGTGGCTGGGCAACCCCTGGCCCAGTCAAATTGGTGGAAAACGAACCATCACAGCTGATAAACTTGTAAATGCACCATCAATAGGTACCACGCAGCTGAAAATCAAGTCCCAATCAATACAGTGACAGTAAGGAAATGAAGTAAAAATGTTCAAAAGTCTAAATTAAAGTGATTTTGAAATATTTATTGTCTGTAAGTAGGGGCTTTTGAGCAGAGGGCCCTCTTTTATATTAGCTAGCAATATAGATCAAATAGAGAAAAGACAGGGCCATGAGTAGGTGTGCAGTGATGAGCTCTGAAGTCATGCCAAATTATCACACATCATCAACAGAAACGGCAGAAGCCCTGGCATCGAAGTACTGATGAACCCACATTTTGCACGGTTGTCATTGGAGAAGAGCGAGTGATAACATTGACAGAACAGGCCAGAAGCAGTAAAGAACATAAAACAGCAGAGCAGAGATAATATGGGGCAAATGTAAAAAGGGAAGCGCTGGACACCTAGAGGAGAGGTACCTTCTTAGTAGGAACGAGTTCACCAGCAGGAGACAGAAGTAGAATCTTTAGTAGCTGCTGCCCATATTTCTCATGATGGTGGTTTGTCTCCTCCATATGCTCAAAGGAAGTGTAAACTGGATAAACCTGTTTTATTTTTATGTTTGTGAGAATATATTGCCCGATAGCTTATTGGTAAACAACATCGTCTCTGTAACTTTGAATAACATGGGAGAAGTAAAATAGCTTTGTCTGTGCCACCTTTTGCTGAGATAATAAAGAGAGAATTGGTTTGGGGGGCTTCTACTCATGGAAACTAGACATAATATTTGGAAATCTCTGCTCAGTGAACTTCATTTATAAAATGATTTGTATTCTTGACAAAATGAAATTGAGAGCTCAGACGGTTATCTACATAGTTCAGACCTCCACTTCTTTTTTGCCATTTTCTGTTTTACTTCAATTGCCAACATAATTACCTCAATTTTTACTTTAATTTTTCATGTTGAAAAGTGCCATCATTATATGGGGGTTTAGTCAAAGGCAATGTGGCTCAAATTTTGAGAGTAGTTTTCATCAGGAACATGTATTAGCTGTATTAGCATTGCCTAAAGTAGAATTCATTACTGAATAATGCTGCTGGTTTGACAAATCAACTAACACTGGAAGATCCTGGGAGGGTTATGGTTTGACAATTTCACACAACTCTACCTCACAGTTACACAGGTCCTGAAGCTATTTCTCCTCTTGCATGGCATTTGCAACTTTTTTATTTTACAGTAGTGAACAACTGCCTAAATTAAAAAATTATCCTAGAGGAAATATAGTACTTTTTAGAAATTATTTACTACTTGGAAATTGGAACTGATTTGTTCTTTAAAAGCTATTGTTTTGCTAATATATATTTTGTTGATAAAATGAGACAGCAAAGAATGATGCAGAGTGCCTGTTAAGAAATTAAACCCAATGATCTTCCTTAAATTCTGCATAGATAAATCATGAGTTTTTTTGCATCACCTTCACTCTTGAAATACAAATGAAACAAAGGAAATTCACTCTCATTAAAAGATTTATTAAAATTTTAATACTTTCTTTGCAGTTTGTCAATAGATACATAATGAGATTTTCTTTTATTTCACACCCCACCATCCCTGGTCTGTAGCCCTTGTCTCATGTTCCAAAATGGAGAAAAGTTCGAAAATAGAGGCAAAAGGCATATGCCACTAATAGTTTAAGGAACTTTCCTTGAAGCTGAAACAGGATACTTTCTCACATATTCCACTGGAAAGAACTTAGTCACATAGTCACACTACCAGCAAGGGTATCTGGGAAATAACATCTTTACTATGTGGCTAGCTATAATCAGAGGATTTGACTTCCATCCATGTTAAGCAGTGTTATAATTTACTCACAGCTTTAAAACGTTAGATACATCATTGATTTATGTACAAGGATGCTTGTCACTATTATTTTCTAATAAAAAAGTATTAGATGCCAGTTAAATGTTCCCAAATACAGAATTTTTAGATGTATTATGTTTTTTTTGTGATATAGTAATACATAGACACTCAAAATCAATTATAAAAAAACTTTATCAAATGAAAATGCTTATGCTATAATATGAAAAGGAAAAAACAGGGTACAGAACTGTATATCTGATATGAGCTCAAACAGAAAAAGACATGAGGGAAATTGATAGAAATGATAGCTATGGTCAATAAGGAAAAATTGTTGGTTTTAATATTAGTCTTTTTATACTACTCTCTAGTATTTTTGTTTGTTTGTTTGTTTGTTTAGAGAGATAATTTAAACCAGAAAGCAATTTTAGTTGTCTGGTAATTTAGAAGCTGAAGAAAATATTTATTCTATATTATTGAAATAATTGTGTCAATTCTCAACTTCATGTAATTTCATTTACTGAAAAAATTTCCTTTCATCTAACCTAGTAAGCATATACATAAAGAAAACAAAAATCCAAACCTTTCTGAGAGATAGTGAAAATGCAACTGCTTTGTTTATTCCTCAACAATTCTAACATTTTTCTCGACATGTGAATTGTCTGAAATGCACTTCAGCTAACACAAAGGCAGATACTAAGAAGGGTTTTGAGAACTTTGGCTTCTATTGGCAGCAATGAATGAACTATCTGACTCATTGTTTTTCATTTGCATATTTGTTTTTCCCACATTACTAGCATTTGTTATGGTCACACAGACAGGCTCACATTGTACATGAGTTTATGCTAAGGAAAATGGTTAAAAAGAATCATCATCTTCATTATGTCAACAATGAAAATTGTGCTTGTCAGTGCTCTCTAGAGTTGATGGCTGGAATGTTTGAAAACACTATCCAAGCATTTTCTTTCTTACCCTGAGGAAAAAAAAATATCATGTCAGATTATTTTTTTATTTTACAAATAGCTTGTTTTTGCCTTGTCCTTTAGAGCTGAGCAAAGCTGCATGTAATGAATGCTATTTGTACATAAGGGCAATTTACAGAATGAGTATAATACCATTAACTGTTAATTCTTGAGAGAAATAGCATGTAAAAAAGATACAAAAATTCTCCAGATTACCCTTTTTAGTTGAACACTGACCATATTCTGAGGAAACAAATAACAATTTTCCATGTATTTTCACCTCGCTCTATCTCCTTGTCAAAATAGTGATAATTGTTTCGTAGATTCTTCATATTCCCACCATTATCTATTAAGTATCTTTTAGAATAGGTGGCCCACATTCTATTGTAAATAAAATTAAAAGGTTCAAATTCCTGCAGGTTTGAGGAAAAAGGCTTCAGCAGCTTTTCCCCATTAACTCATTAACTTCTTAAGTTTAATACTTTCCCCAAAATAGGTTTTTCCTCAAAATGGCAACCAGTGACTTTATACATACCCAGAGGGTTTGAAATACTGCCTTGAAAAGTGAATGGTTTTGCTTTGTCAACTGCATAGTTTAAAAGAGATAACATTTTGCCTCAGCTTAAAATCAACAGTTTTCTTTCTTCAGGTGGGATTAAGAAAATAGCACATCAATGTGTATCTTTCTCTCTTTAGTTTAAATTACTTCCCCCAATATCTAAGCTCTGTGCTAACTCTAAATGGAAGTCAAGAAGCAAAGAAAAATGTGCTGTTTTAAATATATTTAGAAGATAAGGTGTTGAGACTAAATTAAAAAAACAAAACAAACGAGATATATTCATTCCACTCTCACATTTAAATAATGCTCACATTAAATAATTGTTCCAAAGGAACTGTCAAAATAAAATAAAATAGTCATTTCTTTCCCCAGCTGATCTCTGACAACTATAAAAGTCTCTAAGGCTTACAGTGAAACTATGAGAATTATTTAAAAAAAATTTGCAAAACTTGAGCAAAACCTTATTTCTTTCTGATTATAGGCAGAGAAATGAACAAGTCCTACATTATTGACAAACTTTATATTGATTATGCAGAGCTACCCCAAGGAATCTAAACCATGTAGGATAAAATTGAGTGTTGAGGACTTATGCATAAATCACAAATGTATAGGTATTATTGTTTTTAACTTAGCGTTTATCTATGTCTGTGCTTTCTATGCTCAGAGAAAATGTGGAACTCACTATGAAATGCATAAACTCTGCAAATCAGTACTTAGATGTTCCTGGAGACTTACTTGAAGTCAAGGAATTGAGCACTTTGCTTGTAGAGCAGATTGCTCATTCCTGAGAGCTGGTATCACATTAAAGCCAACGCTGGTCTGGAGGAAAGAGAAGGAAATTGAAAACTTGCAATAACTCTAGAACCAGAGTTCTCAAAAGTATGGTCCCCTGACCAGCGCCACCAGTCTTACCTGGGAATTTGTTAGAAATGCAATTTCTCAGAACTCAGTCCAGACCTACTCTATCAAAAAACCTTGGGTGGAGCCCCATATTTCCTATTTAGCAAGGCCTCCTGTTGATTCTGCTGCATGTTAGAGAACCACTGCTCTGAAATAAGTATGAAGAAATCTTATTACAGAAAGCTGAAAAGAGATCACGATAGACATGTGGGATCATCTATATATCCCCAAATAGAATGAGCCATACTACCTAGTGTCTAAAGCTAGAGTGGCACTTCCAGTATATGAAATCAATCTGTATAGCATTTTCACCTAATTGATTATACTTCCACTTATTGATCACCAAAGCTGACTCAGCTGACTTGACTGGACATGTGTATATTTTTTCTCTCACAGCTCCTTATTTATTCTCTCGATGCAGTAATTTATCGGCTTAGTTAAAGGGAATGAACTTTCCAGATAGAGAAAGACTTTTCTTTGGTCAAGACATACACATATCAGACTTCCTCTGTTGTTTTGTACCTTAGGGACAGAGACTGCTCCTGCACATGGAATATTTCTGTTGTCTAGACTGTATAGATTTGGTCTCTGGCAATATTGTATAATAAAAAATGTGCTTTTAATCAGACTTGATTTGAATCACAGTTCTGTCATTTGTAGCTATATGAACTGGGGGGAAGTCATTTAGCTTCTTTGAATTTCAGCTTCCTTATCTATGAAGTGAAGATTTTCATACCAACTTCTCAGGTTAATTTGAGAACTAGGGATAATCTGTGTAACAGTCTGGCACTCAGTACATACTAGATCTCCTTCCTTGTCTGATTTTCCCTTACCATTGCTCCTGCTCCTTGGCATTATTGTGACTTCTGGCTTCTTAATTTGCTTCTATATAGGGTGGTGGGAGGTTAAGAGCATGGGCTGTGGTGTCATACTATCTGGCTTTGAATCCCAGTTCTGAAACACATCCTGTGTTTCCTCATGTGCACAACTTGAAAAGTAATACAACCTACCTTTACAAGTTGTTCTAAGAAATAAATGAGTATAAGGTATTTATCCAATGATTGACATATAGTAAGCATGCAACTAATATTAGCTATTACTATTATCTTCATTCCTCAGCCCTGTTGTGACTTCAGTTTTCTTCCTTGTGCCTTAAACATAGTACTTTGGTGGAAAGAAACCATCTCTTCATTCATTCATTCAACAAATACTTTTGAGGATCTTCTATGTGAAAGGAATTGAGCACAGAAAGATTCCTGCTTGAAGTTTCTGAAGCACAGATTTCCTTTGAACACTTACTACTTCTCCAAGTTTCCTCATCTCTAAAACGAGGATAATAATTCCCTCTGTATCTATGCTAGAGTGTTTTAAATAAAATGAAGTAATAAATGTGATTTCAAACACTGAAATGAAAAGCTTTGAGGCCATACACGTACAATCAAATCATAAACACCTCCCCAGATAGCATAGCCTCAAGATAGGGGAGTACATCTTCTGCTCTTTCTTTCCAAATACATCCTCCAGCTTCCTATTTGTATTTTCTTTGGCAGGCTTAGTGCTCTTAGTAGAGTGAAATGAGGGAGAAAAAGAAATTGGTTAACAAGTAAGGAATAAATAAGCAGAGAGATAAAATCCACAAGGTTTTGCTCTTATTCAAAAGCTTAAACTAAAGCTCTAGATACTATAAATATGTTGTATATTACCAAGCTTATTTGTTGGAAAGAATGTTTATCTACCACCAAGACTAAACTCTGGAAACAAGAACTCAATTTTTGAGCACTGAATAACATTTGCGTGTCTGTGTGTTGGGGGAAGTGTGGGTCCCTGCCTGCTCCAGCCTGTAGAAGTGCAGGTTGCTGAAGATCGAGTTTGGAACCACAGAAGACAAACCTAGCAGTGTTCGGGACCCCTTCTCAAGTTTGTCTTGCTATTTCTAAGAACCATTGCCATTGGGCCTCTGAGAATTCTCTGGACATTTGTGTGTCTATCAGGTTATACCCTACCTGTTATTTGTCATCTCTCATGACTGGACTTAAGTTCTAATTCCTGACTTGGTCTCCCCTTTTCTGACAGCCTGCATAGCCTTTTATTTTCTCTGTCTCTGTTCCAATCAATTGCCAGCCAGGCCTATTCTACTGTAAACTAGAATCATGAGCTGCTGTTGGAAGATTCCTCTTTGGGTCTTTTCTATCACTTTTCCCCCGTAGAATTTTACAACAGCTCAGATTATGTCTAGGTCTGTCTGAGGTTTCATTTTGAATTTTAAATGGCTGGCCACCCTCAATGAATCTAGTGCATGTGAGTTCTTATCCATGTTATTATCAGCTTACCTCTTATAATATATTCTGCTGAGCAGTCTCAGAATCTCACAGCCTGGATCATGTGGGTCAAAGAACAATTTTTCGAAGAGAAAAAGAGTCACTTCAAACTTCCCTAGATGGCAATTTAAGAGACCCGGGCCATTCAAATCATAACATTTTTAAGAAGGCAAAAAAAATATTGTTAATTAAATGTTTAATTTTTATTATTGCTAGCATATTTATTTTAAGTAGTTTTAATTCATAGTATAACACAATTTTATTTATGTGCAGCATGTATACTTTATAGCATAGAGTACCCTCTTGTATAATCAATGCATACAGGATATTTATACTTATTTTATTGAACCTGAGCCCAATTTTACTATTAAATATATGGAAGAATTTTATGATTGTTTTTATGACACCATTGGCTTAAGCTAGGTTTACTTTTATGTCAAATTTCTTGTCAAGAACACAATTTTCAATTTCAATAGGAAAATACATAAATATTCTGTCTTTCACGAATATCTGCTTGTCTACAATTTCAATAATGCTAATGGACAGAGACCCAGGTTTTCTTATTTCTGTTGGAATTTTTTTTTCTACCTGTGTTTCTATTTTGGGATAATGGTTTCCCTTGAGGTTATGTGGTTATGTTATGTGGTGGTTGAGTCTTTTACATAAACGAAGCACTCATTTCCTTGAAATTCAAAATTCTCAAGAAACTAAAGTTCTTAAAAAATGCATGTATATGTGTGATGGCGTGGGGGAAATTCGAAAGTATAAGTGTATTACAACCAAAAATATCCTTAATTAGAAAATGATTTTAATTTTAAAGAAAGCTATTGAAAAGAAAATTGATTTATTTATGTCTGTCTTCTATAATTAGTACTTTATTCTCAGTGTATTGCGATTTATGATTTTGTTCGGAGATTTAGACTTTATTTGGCCAATGAGGCCTGAAAATGCTCTCCCTGTCATCTGGAACAAGATGGAGTCTGACAGATGTAGATGTGGTGTGTCATATCCTCATCAACACAGGAGGACATCTGGGGGTTGGCAATAAAAGTAAGCCATACCGAAGGCCTTAGGGAACATGCAAAGTAGTAGGAATTAGTGGTACACTAGGGAGAATGTTGAGCAAAATGTCGGGAGACCTGAATTCACTTTGGCGAATTATAATTGCTCTGAACTGCCATTAGATTCTTTATTGTTGAGTTTACTAATTTCCTGTAAGAAATGCAAACAGAATTTCTTCTACTCCATGTGTCAAACTGCTTTAATATATTGATGTTTTAATAAAAATTATATAATTACATGTAGAAACATGCATTGCAACTTTAAATTATCCACACTTGAAAAGAGAGTAACTGTTAAGCTTAACCATGCAGCCTTAGGTTAAGTCAACAATAAATGTAATTTGATCATTTAAAACTCTCATCTTCAGACTTTATACAATAAACTATACATGCTAGAATAATAAGATCTTATAAACAGCAAATACCTAATCATCTTTTGTTTGTTATTGAACGCTTTTTATTTTATGCCTGTTGTTTTTTGTCATTATATAGTGTAAGTTGCAAAACCTCATAACCATCTTTTTATACTAATGAAAAGTCATATAAATTTAGAAACTATTTCATTTCATCCGTGCAATGTTCATTTCAATTTAGAGTAAGCAAATATTTCACATGCACACAGTGAATCTCTTATAGTTCCATTTTAAGGTTGTCAAGTATTCTGATTTCAATCTTATTTGACCAATTTAAATTGCAATTTAAATGGTTAGATTCTACCATTAGATTTTAATTACCTTCAATTCTATCAGAGTGGGTTCCAACCCTTTGTAACGAATTCATTTTCTGCTTAACTGAAGAGACAATACTCTTTAAATAGTCTTTCCCCCCCTGCTAGTAGTTTTTCTGGAAAGAAGTAGTTTTAACACAGGCTGTTGTTTATTTCTTCTTTTACTAGATGACAAATGAATGAATAAAATGAGTAACACACTACTACAAGAAAAAGACAAAATGAGAAACACAATATTTACTTTGTGAAAGAAATATTATGTTCATCGTTTTTTTAATATTTGTGATTGAGTGAATTTATCATTTTAACTAAGAATGCTAAATTCTTATTTATAATATTATGACTCTGCACCTTTCAACTTTTATTTGCATAGGGTATGTCAAATACAACCTTTCTCTAGATAATAAATTATGTAATTAATAAAGTACGTAGAGAAAAAGAAATCCTCACTAGGTGGCCTGTGATTTCAAGCATAGCATCTATAAAAATCATGAAGAATCCATTGAAGTGTATACATTTACATGTATAAAAATACATTGATTTAACAATTAATAGGATCTTTGTTATTCTAGATTTAAGGTATTACGAGGCATTTCTGGACAAGTCATTAATTGCTTCATGCTACCAAGGGCTCACTTAGTACATTGAATCAATAACCTTCTAAGTGGTCCCACTGGCCAGAAGGACTTAAGTTAGGCTCCAGAAGAAACTCACAACAGTCGGGCACGTTGGAGATGACTTTGTGACTACAAATATTGTCACATGTCACTAGGTGGTAAAAGGAAAGCAATTTTTTTCACTTAAGGCTTGAGGATTTTTGATGTAATCATTGTCTAAGAGTGAAGGTGACTCTATCATGATACTATAGCATCTTGGTAGAAAAATTTCCCATTATTTGTACATCATTTTAATCAAATTTCAGTGAGGCAAGAGATTGCCAAGTCTCTTTAAATGAAATCTGTTGCCATCATGATCAAATCTGACAGGCTCCTGGCTCGTACTTTAAAATAAAGTACTGTTTATCTTGGAATCAAATAATGAATAATGTAAAAAAAAGTCAAATTAAATTTTTATAAGATCTGCATATCTTACATAAAACATGCAGATATAAACAAAGACTTTGCTTCTATGCCTGTCACTGACCTATATTAAGGAAGGTACTATATGATAAAGTGGTTGACAGCTTCAGATTCACACAAATCTTGGCTCTGTCACTTGCTGGCTATGTGATCTTGGACACATTTCTTAATATCCCCATAGTCTGTTTTCTCATCTATAAAATGGGGTGACTACATATAGTTGTGGAGAGGATTAAATAAGATCATCTGATAAATAACACTTAACATGTTCTCAACATATTGGTGGTGGTGATAACGATATGTAGCTCTCAACTCAGACTAGAGTTCTTTGACAGCTTTCTCGTTCTTCATATTCAAGAGGTAGTCAGATCCTTCAATATCTAAATTATCTCTAAAATATCTCACATTCGTGCTTTCTTTTTAGTGCTGTCTTTCTGCAATTACATCAGGTCTTTCCAATGATAAAATTTGTGTGAGAGAACTTTGTAAATTCTAACACTCTATAGAATTATTATTTATTTTCAATACTGTTCTGAAACCTACCAGAATTAGAGTAATTAATTAACTGGAATCTACCACTCATTAGTCACTACACATTCCAATCCAGTCTTAACAGGGTTGCCAGAGGCAACTATTACAGCATGTTTTTTCAGATCACTCCCTTCCTCAAATACATTCTATGCCCCCTCAGCACGATGAACAACATTCTAGCAAAGTAGATCATTGCCTCACTTTATAACCTTAACTTCCAATATTTCCCCTCACATCCCATCAACATCTTGTTCTTTTCAGAAAGACGCCCTCCTCTAAATATGTTCAAGTTTGCCTTATATAAATAGTTAACTCTTTAACTTGGTAAATATTGATCAAAATTTTTTTCATATGCTTTTTCTCTGTACCAATTTCTTTCATTCTTTAAATTCTATCTTCCAAGACCCTACTTAATTTTTTTTTTTTCTATTTAGCCTTCTGGAATCTTTCATATGAGAATCAACCTCTCTCTTAGTTCATTTTTTAGACCATATCACCTTTTTACCTTAGTTTGTCATTTACGACATAATCTACGAGTCTGGAAGGCAAAGAATGGGTTGCCATTTTCCCTTTACTCTCCAAAATGCCTAGTGGAACATCTTTCACAAAGAAGGTACTAAATCAGAAGAAATATTAAGTCCTTTTCTTGTAAAGCATATTTGCTAATAATACTGAGCTAGAGTAAAGAAATAGAACAAAAGACAGAACAGCAGCTGGATTAAAAAAAATTCCCAAATCTATAGGGGACAGAGGTTAGCTTTGACTCTTCCTTCTCTTTTTTATGTAGTTCTCTTAGGCTATATATTCTTTTGATACTTATTTTAACAAGAATTCACTAAAATAAAAAAAGGCTAAGTGATAGTCATGGATTAAAGATGGAGAGAGAAACAGAAATTTCTCCCAAAACCAAAAGTGCCACTGCAGATCCAAGTCTTTGTTCCATTTTACTTAAGACCTATGACAAATCCCCACTGTCATACAGCAACAACAAGAAAAGTACATCCATATGTCCTTGATTATCTTTTTTTTTTTCTTCCATTTGATAATAATGTCTATTAGCCTGATGTGGTCAGTTTGGTATTCAGAGTAAGGTGAAATATTCATCGCAGAAAAAAATGGCATTTTATCAATGGCCATTCTCTTTATTTTCTGTATGCTATCTCTACCCCAATATTTTATGGTTCTCTTTAGCCCTAAATTGTCTTTCTGAGTGAGATGTTGAAGATTACAAGGCAGATTTAGAAAATAATTTCTTGGCCTTCAATACCATCGAGGTGCAGAATTATGAATGTCTACACATCTATCAATTGGGTAACATTGTAAGAGTGGCTTTGGACTCCTCAAATCTTCTTTCACTTTTTATGTAAAGCAGAAGACACTCCTGTGGGCTGTGTGGAAGATGTAACAGAAAGGGTCATTTGGAGACACAGTACTGATGGCTGTGGGCAAGATACTGTTTTAAAGTTTTGCCATACCTTTGGTGGAGTAATTAACTGGATAAATAGCATTAGCCTTTTACGGTTTCAAAATCCAGCCAGAGGCATCCATCTTTCTAAATATATGAACGGAATTGGTCAGCAGCTACAGTTGCATTTTACCCTGAAATGGCCCTTCAATGATGGCTTTCATTCCGACATCCTATGAGTTTCACTTTGCATGAGATCAGTGTGAAGGATGTATTGGGAGTGCTATTGTTTCTGAGATCAATTCCTCTCCTTTCATTTAAAGGTGCATTAAAAGTAGTTTACAAGGATATTCAAATCACACAGGTTTTCCTTTTAAAGTTTTCCACTTGATAGAACAGAGCAACCATATTATAGCTACATTGCTATTTGTACTGAATCCACTGTTTCAGAAAGATATTGTCTGCAAAACTGCTGCTAGCTAGAAAATGAATAAAATATCAATGCTGAGCTACAAGGTGCACACCAGATGTAAACATGCTTTTCTGAAAAGTATGCCCACCAACAGGAGCTATGTGAGAAATTGGCGCTGAGCTCTTTCAGCCTCATAAACAGGACTCTAATTAGCACACTGATAAATACTTTAACAACCAGCAGACAGAATAAGCATTCTGTAGTCTAATTTATACAGTTCTTCTGACATTCACTGGTAGGGAATGATAAACCATACTGCTGATACCAGAGATTCATGAAAGCAATAACAACATTAACCAAACTCTATTTACAAAATAATCTCATTACAACTCACTTTTGAATATCCCTACAAATGATGACAGGGATACCATGGATAAAAGCAATTTATAGATACTTACCTCATATAAACTTTTAGATTTTAGTTTTAGTTTTAGATTCTTTGACCTCTTGTTCCTTTACTGAAACCTGAAGTATAGACTGATGTGAACTTTACTTTAACTCCCTTCTGCCTATCCTTGCTGAGATACACTAGGCTTTTGTATAGTCATGCATAAGCCTACTTTGGATCAGATAAAACAGGCTGTTTTATTGAAGCTTACCTATGTTAGGCTCTTTTAGGTGACAAAAACAAATAAACAAACAAAACAAAACAAAACAAAACCCAGAAGGGTATGCAGATTTCTTTGCATAACATGAGTTTTTGATCAGGACTCACACAGAGGAGTTAGCGAGCATTGAACAAAGTCTCAGAGATACATAGTCAGTTCTCATGGAGAATTTGAACTTAGTAAGAAGTCAAGCTGCTCTAGTGGTCTAACAATACTAGTAATGAATTATTTTCCTGACTCAGTCTCCTACTGTCTCTGTAATTCTTTCTACTCCTTTTTTAAAAAATTAATTACTTTCTTATTAAGGTAACATTGGTTAATAACATTATATAAATTTCAAGTGTACATTACAAAACGATATCTGTATACTCTACTGCATGCTCAACACCAAGAGTCTAGTTTCCATCTGTTATCATATTATTTGACCCCTTTTACCCATTTTGCCCTCTCCACATCCCCCTCTCCCTCTGATAACCACCATCCTGTTGTTTGTGTCGATTAGTTTGCTTTCTGCGCTTTTGTTTCTGCTATTGACTGGGATCAGGCTACATCCTGACTTTCATTTATTCGTGGTTACTTCTGTCTCATGGCTCCTGTTTATTGCCAACTCTCCATGTGTCTTTTCATCTCTGCTACTATATCTTCTGAGACTCTCTAATCTTGTATTCAATTTTCTCAGAAATAAAGGATCTAATCAGGACAGATAATCATAATCCTGTATGGAGCACTGACCATAACTAAATGTTTAACTCTAAGACACATATCACAGGCTGTGTAAGTCATTGTCAGGCTGAGTGTCTTTGTTTTAGCAGTTCTTCAACTATAATGAAGATGTTGGCTGACATGGTCCAAGTATGGTAAACAAGTGTTGGAATCAAGAATCTTTGGTTATAGAGAAACCACCTATTTCATTTGTGAGAATTGAGTAGACGATTCTAGGAAACTGATGAAAAATGATATGAAAGAAATATAACAAGGGAAGGAGGAGGAACTAATATTTTTGGGAAACGCATATAAAATTAATACTTGTCACTTATTTTATGTTTCATTGGAAACTAACAATAAGAAATAAAAGTTCCTAAGGAGAGCTTTTCTTTTCTCTTAAAGGAATATAGGTATTAAAGAAATTTTCAACCAAATTGTCCACCAAACACAGCATGTAATTGTTAAAATTAGCACTGTGCTTTCATGAAACTGATACAACTTCAGCTCATTTGGTTGCTTTGCCATTCTAGAAGGTAGTAAGGTATAAGTACCCTAGAACTCCATAATTTAATAGTCATAAGGGAATATAAGATCATCTTACCAAAATCTCTTATTTTCCAGTTGAAAAATAAGACTAAGGGAATGGTCCAAGATCTCACAGCTAGTCAGTTCTAGGTGCTGTACCACAGTATGAAGAATGAGTTTAATGGTATAGGAAAACATTTTCCCCCTAGATCCAGTGTTCCACTAAAACTCTGTGAGCAGCACTTTTGCATGCATCTGGGGGAATTCTACCAGTGTTAAGTGATTACTCCATCACTTAAAAACTCCCAACCAACAGACCAAAGAATGGTCATAGAATTCATTTGAGTTATTGACAAATGGCTGAAAAAGCGATTTTCCTTCAGATTTGAATATTGAAATTCATTCATTTCTCCATGTTATTTATGTAACACTAAAGAAAATTAAAATATCATTTTACATTTTTTCCCAAAGGATGTGATCTTCCTGTTAATCATAGCATTGATACAATTCATAATTATTCTTTTTTTTCTGTCCATAGGCCATATTTGAAACCTTACAAAGATATATGCAAGGCTTTAGGCCAAGAATCAGCAGCATTGGCTGAGGATTTCACATCTTCTGATTACTCTTTATTATAGACATTGTTATTTATGTAGTTCCAATTACAATCTTGTAATTTTATCTTCCATAGGGAATACGTCACACTAAGTCAGCCATTTAGAGCACAAGAAATTAAATCAAGCTGAGAAATTCTGGGGTATAAATTATGTTGATTTAGGCACTTTACAAGTGCTCAGCGTAAGTGATAGATGTCTTATTCTCTCAGGTTTACCCTTTTCTCATCCCTGTGGCAGCTCAGCTTTCCATTAGATTTCCAGTCCTTGAGAAAACAAAGCCAGCCTTTCTGCCTTATTTTGGGGCACAATCTTAGGGTGAAGATTAAATTATTTTCTATATCACTTCCTAATACCCAAGGTGGGCAGAAGAGAATAGAGCTTTAAGGATAGAAAAAGCAATAATTAAATCTTGTCGCCAAGAAAAAAAAAATGTTAATCTGTTAGAAAATAAAACAAAAATCTCTCACTCATCAAATAACTATTCCAGTCAGCAATAGAATTTAAGTGCTTTGTAGAGCTTTACTAAGTTGGCAACAGTAAATTACTGAATTCAAATATACTGCTGGTATTCACAGTCTCAGAACAATCCTCAAATCTCAACTCTGTTCCACTTATGATCATATTTTTAGTAAGTTATGGCCAGCAATCACCTAATATGTTTTGACTATCAAACTTTTATGCAACTGGTAACGATCCTTCCAAAACGATTTCTGTGGCCAATGAAGCTTTCACCCATAGACCATAGACTCAGAAAGAAAACAGGAAATGACCAAGGCATTCTGTGTTTGCATTTGTATTCATTTGTAAACAGAACTATAATTCTTAATAGTGCATCCTTTCATCCTCTAAAAGTCACTCTTAAATGCTACAGTAATGCATATGGTTCTGAATAACACCAAGGATTTAAAAATATAACTCCTGTCCTTGTCATATCTTGGAATATCATCATATTGATTGTAGCCAGTTAAGAACAAAGACATGGGGTTAGAAAGTCCCAAATCTAGGGATTCTCCCTACTCCTACTCTTATTAAGACTAGTATTCACCAGGTGTAGCACTGTTCTTCATTAGTGGATAGTTCAGTGAAGTGGTTCTTATCAGGGAAGTCAAAGATGTGATAAGGGTCAGCAGAGCCTAATTATGAGAAATCTGCAAGGCAAGAAAGGTAAGGATTCAGTATGAACATTTGGATCATCAGGTAAGAAGGCATCGCTTACAAACCAGGGTTCCACCTAAGGAAGATGGAGCTTAGCTGGAAGGATTGTTCAAAGTAAATGAGGGAAGAAGAATGGATTGGGGTAGAGGTTGCAATAATAACACAAGTAACAACAATAGCTGGCATAGTTAAAACTCTTACTATGTACGAGGGACTTTATTAAACACTCTTCCATGAACTAGCTCACTTAATTATTATAGTAATTCTGTAGCTATTATTATTCCCATTCTAAAAAATAAGGAAATTGAGGTCTAGAAGAAATTCCCACTGCTTGTTTGTATTTTTATCTACTGTTTTAGATATCCCTTATCTAAATGCCCCTAGATATCCCTTATTAGATGCCCCTTGGATCCTTCTCCACTTTGCTCTCTGCACTAAGGGACTAACAGGAGGAGATTAGGGGGAGGTTTGCGAAAGGGAGAGAGGAAAGTGAGGTCAAAGTATTATTTCCTCGGGTCCCTCTCTACAGAGGCACATCAGGCTGCCTGTGCTCCTTGTTTCACTGACTATCTAATACTGGAGCACAGGATGGGGATGTAGTCTCTAGGCAATATGAGATGCCCAGTCATCATACTCTTGTAAGATTTCAGAGAGAGTTGAACAACAAGGGGTGCAGAAATCCAGAATGTGGGGCAAGAACTTAGATATCTTTTGCCCATGATCACAGACCTGTGTGGGCTGGATCCACCTGCAGGTGGAGTCAACTGGCTTCATCTGAGAGCACCATGGACTCAAGCAAGGCTCATTAGCAATTACACTTCTCTTGACATTGTGGGAGTTTGACTCACTACTCAGTAGTCTACTCGAAATCATTCTTTTTTCTTATTAATCGTTCTTTTTTTCTGTTGTTATGACATTGTGATACAGTGGGGCTTCCCCTAGGAACTTTGAAATAAGGTAAATCTAATTGCCCTCCCTGCCTTAAGAGTAAAATTTTAATGTCTACAGAGGTGAGAAAGCACAGAACTGCCAAAGAGGCAGACTAGCTCACAGGCCTGCAAGATTTGATAGTAAGCCAGTGAAATACATTAACACAGATTTAAAAAAAATGAATGAATCTATCAAAAGAGAGCACTAACAGCTTTCCAAACAAATAAAAAGGAGAACAAGAGAGGTAATGGGGACTCAACCCAGGCTGGCACAGTCTGGTGAGTAAAAGAGACGTTTTTGGCCAATGAATTTGACTATCCCTGCCTCTTTTGTCAAGACCCTCCTTACTATAAAATGGTGGCTTTATATAAATATCTAATTTTTCCAATGTATTCTCATCCAAAAACTCTTTGACTGTAATTAGACTTGCCATATATTTTGCCTTCAGGAGATGTGTCAGCTAGAATTGAGAAACTGAATCAAATAGATTTTACACTAAAATAAATCAGTTGTTACTCTGGTTTTATCAGTTTTTTGAGTTAGGTTAATGTGAGTCTGCATCTGAAAGATAAATCACTGTTTGCTGACAAATAAGGATTCACCTTCTTTAAGATGAAGGGCCAGATGCTGTACCATGGGAAAATTATTAAGCTACTCTCGTTCTTCAAAGCATTTTGAGAGGAGAACAGGCTGGCCTAATACAGGGGACTCCTTCTCCTCTAGTAATCTGGGTTTTTAGTTGTTTATTTATTTTTTAAAAAGATGTTAAATATCAGACACTTTGCTTGTACTGGTGATATTAATGATCAAGACGTAGCTCTGGCCCTCAAAGACTATCTAGTGAGGTCTCAAGCAAGTAATGCCTCTTCTGTCCTAACTTCTATCAGAGATTGCAAACATTGAGGGTAATTGAGAGATGAGATGATCTGGGACCCTGTTTGGATAAGTTGCTAAGTCAAGAGAAACAGCTCTTGGTTAAAAAAAAAAAAGCTTCATTGACAAACTTCTGTTATGACAAATATATACAGTTTTGTAGGATCCAGGATTCATCCCTGCCTGCTCCCTTAGACTTGAATTTTCAGAACTTGCCAGGTTTCTTGGACAGCCCTCACCTGAGACTGGGCCTTAATTCCCACCTCACTCTTTGCCACAGCTAGCGTTAGTCCTGCCTTCTTCTATACTTAGACCAGAGTAGATCTATATGTATTCTTATTCCTGGAGAGGAGGTCAGGTAATAATCTGAACACATTGTCAACTATTATCTTATGATTGTTGTTATCTAAAAATAAAAAATAATTCTTTTCCTTAGTTAATGATTCCACTCACTACTTCATCTATTTGTTCAATCTATATTCTTTGAACAAGTGCTATTTGCAAGGCCCAGCAGTCCTTTCCTTTTTCTGCTTCATCCTACAAAGAGATAAGCCACATATTGTAATTGTATGTGAGATAGTCATATAGATTTCTTGTGGGAATGTTAGGGCTTTAGAGACTTTGTGGAGCAGGTGGTATTGAGACAGATCTTGAAAAATAAAATATGCTTTTACTGGTAGAGATAGCAAAGATTCAGGAAAGAACAATTGTAGTTATGAGGAGGAGGAAAGAATGCTGTTTTTGAAGTACAATTGACCTCTGACCCCAGCTCTGCCAATTATCATATACTTGACCATGGAAAAGTCAGTTTATCTCCCTCAAGCTTTCATTTCCGTCAAGAGCTAAATGAGATAAAAATACCCACCTTCATACAGTTGTGGGGATCATGCGTAATAATATATGTTAAAGTTTCCTGTAATATTTAAGTGCTATATAGTGGTGGGATTTTGTTCACACACAGCTAGCTAAAGGAAAACTCAGAAGAGTTATGAGATGTGTTCTAGAAATTGCAGGTGTTTTGGCCATGAATTCTGTTTAGGTATTTATGCTGTTTCTCATTTGAGTGACCTTGGAAAAGTGACTTACTCTTTTTTTTCAATTACTCAGTTGTAAAATAGGAATGCAATTTTCTACCTACTAGTGTTACAGAGACACTATGATTACTAAAAGTAGATATTATTATAAAATGCAATGAGCATTTGGAAATGAAGAGCTAATGTAAATAAGCTCAACGAGTACATGTTTCAGCCAGGAAATAACATTGCAAAGAGGTGTCTTTTAATGAGCTACTGTTCTACTTTTACTGGGAAAATGGGAAATGTTTGACAAAGTTCTTGCAATGGTGGCAGACTAAGTAAATGCATTAAAATTTGATCTATATTAGGTGATTGCCTCCTTTTGAAAATTGTCAGGTTGTTTTAAAATTGCAGTATTCCTATACTTGATTTTGGTTAATTACCATCAGAGCTATCTGGAGGTTTGGGTATGAATTTTATTTTAATAAAAAACATCAGCCTAATTTGGGAATGACTTTCATTTCAAAACTGAATTCCTAATGTAAATGTCTGAAAGAAGCCTCTATAAAACCCAACAGCATACATAAGAGTTGTGTCTTCGTAGTGTAAACATAGCCTAAAATTGCAATAAAGATATAAACATAAGCTTTTTGGAACAGTCATTTGTAAATGATCTCATAATTCCTAATACTTCATCCCTTTCTTTTCCAAATACTGCCTTTAAACTCTGCTTAATTTGTTTCTCTGACAGTTGAGGTTTCGTGTGACACTACCGAAGTATTTTCTTCAATATTTCCATTATGAGCAACATCTCAGTATATAAAAAATGCCATGAGCAATGCTAATTTGAATGGTTTCTGAGCCAACATCAACATTGCTGACACTATGACATTATGTATAGCAAACCTAATCCCTCAGTAATATGATGCCTCAGTAAATCTGTGAACATTAACATACAGTTGAATCAACTTAGCACTGCCTCATGCTGCAGTATATTGACACAGAAACACTCTGGTTTTGGAGTGGAACAGTTCAAACATAAATATATAGTATGTATTTACAATTTATTTATAATTTGTGATGCGGCTGTCTGTCCGTCATAAACTCTGCTATTATGATGGCCCTCTTTTTCACTCTTACTATAATGAAAATTTTGTAAATGCTATTTTGAAATCAGATGTGTCCATTTTGCCTTCTTTATGACATTGAGACATATAAACCCACCTTAAAAAATATTATTAATCCAATTTCAAATTTATAAAACAAATTAACGAGGTGATAATCATTTCCTTTCAAGAGCGATTATTTTCATGGACTAGAAAAAAACCCATAGGACTCATAGTTCCTTCGGAGACATATATAAAATAAGATTTATACATGAGTGTTCAGAAAATAAAACCATTTACATCAGCAATCTTCCAATCTGTCTGGTGTCAGTAAATGGCATATGATATACCCACCTAGAATTCCTGCAAATCTAAAATAGTTCATCTTTCCTGCTTTGCTCAAGCTTTCAATGGATAAAAAGACACACATGTATTAGTATAGAAATAGACAATTATAATAAAACACAAGATGATAAGTCGCTGTCAAAGGATTTGCTGGTAATATTCTGTTTCTTGGATCAAAAGAGCATCTAAATAAAAACCAACTGAGTGCATGTTTTTCTAAAAAGTAGCAAATGTTTCATTAAAAAATCTAATGAGATAGAGCCTGCTAAATCTATTTTGGGGACACAGTTATCTTTCAAGGGTTTTTTCTGCCATTTTGAAAAATGTCGGAGGATGGTAGTAGTCAATTCTTTAACGGTAAACATTGGTAAACTTTATGATTAGCAACCTAAAATTAGGTAATGCTATATTCAGGCTAGTAACAGGTTACTCTCAAATGAGGAAGAAGACTAGGAAAGGGGAGGGCTTTCTCATATGCACAGCGAATCCACTGCAGTTACAACCATGCATGATTCCAGACAGCAGAAACAGAGACAAAAAAATTACAAACAAAACTAAACAAACATTTACAAAGATTGGCAAGCGAAGAGATTGGCTCCACAATTGGGAAGAATCCTTCAGCATCTCAGTGCGGTAGGTTTTTTATCGTCATGGCAAAGGGTGAATTTCACATTCTAGTAACTTGTCTTTTTAAAAAGCGAGCTTTGGGGCAGAATTTTCTTCCGAGATATATGCATAATTTCCACTGCTATTTTCTTACTATATGTTCTTTCTAGTTAGGAAACTCACGTGAAGTAATGGCCAGTATAATCTAATTGTAGAGAGGTAAAACTATTGAGTGATGTACCCTTTAACATGCCAAATGCTTATTTGTATTATTCAAAAATTGAAATACAATGACTTGTAGAGTTGAGTCTCTTTCTTTGAAGGTCCTTACTGCCACTGTTAATGGCTAAATGGTTACATTGATAATGACTCATCCCCTTTATCTGATAGTGTTAATGGCAGAGCAAGCCAGGAAACACAATTCAAAGGTGTCACTATTTCAACAGTGTGCAAATAATTATAAATACAATGAACTCTGTATATACTAAACTTTTTTCCCTCTCCATGATTCTCAGCCCATTTATAAAGAAAAAGTAAAATAATGGAAAGAGTGAATATTGAATCCAATTTGATCCTTATAAAATTAAATTGCTCAAAGTAGAGAACAAAGATGAAATGTTCAAGACTTTTGCTTACATATTTGATGAAACAGTACAAATAGAGCAAGGAATTCCTGCCTGATTGAAAAGTATGAGTTATATTGGAGGATTTACAATTCTCTTGAAATTTCTTTGTAGGCAGTTAACAGTTCAGACTAAAGCATCCACCTTTATCTCTCACGGACAATAAATGCTAAATGGCCCAAGATCCAAATTGGCTTTTTTTTGGAACCTGAATTCACTGAAATATTTAATTACCAACGCTAATTGTGTTGGAGGGGGAAAGGAGAAGATGAAGCTCTTCTGAATAAAAATCCATCTGCCATCAAAAATGAACTTTATATTTAAAAAGTGGTCAGTGGTAACATGACTTTCCTTCTCTGTCCTATTTTTGTTTCAGATCTTTGAGAAGAAAGGCCTTCGAAAATTGATACACTATAAAGAATGATACAATGGAAATTAAATTGCATCAATTTTGTGAGGAGATAAAGGAAAAATGTAATGTTTTCAATGTAGGTCTTCCCAACTTGACCACATCCTGTGTATCAAATAGGAATGAATGGATTTCAGTGATATTGAGCTTTGAAGTAATGACTAGAAAAGTTAACATCAATAACTTATTGCTTCATAAACCACATTCGAAAAAAAAAATCTCTTTGAGACAATATTATTTTGGCCGTTTTTTAAATGAGCAGAAAAAATTGAGGCATTTCTGCAGTTATGTTTTTTCTTAGTCAAATCGAGCTAAATCTCATTAAGTAATGATTCCACCAAAATGAGCTTCTGCAATTAAAAATAACTTAGATTAAAGATAATTTATTTGACAAGAGAGATAAGTTCTATTTGCACTTTTTATCATATAAAACAAAAGTCAATTTTCTGTTAAGTGTCCTTCACTCATAATTCAAACAGGTTAAATCTAATTAATGGGAACATTTTTTTTCTGCCAAGAAATTGTATCATCAAACAAGGAAGCAGATTAGTAAAACCTAAATCTGCGTAATAAAAAAAAAAAAAGAATTTCCTCCTCTTTTTATGTTATTCATCCCATAAATATATTTTAAAAGAATATAACTATAATTTGTCAATTTTCTTCAAATCAATTAGAAAAAACTATGTGGTACTTTAAATCAAATACAGAGATAGAGTGACTCAGTGGGCTAAATCAAGTTTAGGAGCTGGACAATTGCTGTACTAATCTCAGCTTTGCACTATTATCTATGACCTCTTGGCAGTGACATTGGTCCTTATAGCAGGATCTGTGGGAGGAATTCCTCTGTCTCCGATCTCCAGCTGCTGGTACTTGGAAAATGATGAATATCCTTTGCCAATAAGAATATCTTAATTTTATTAAATTATGTTGACACCTATGTTGAAATCAATTGATTTATATGTGTATATCTATTTTTGATCTCTATTCTTTTCCATTGATCTATAGGCTTACCTTTATGCTGCTACCACAGTCTTGATAACTGTAGCTTTAGAGTAAGTCCAGTAAGTTATCCAATTTTGTTCTTTTCCAAAATTGTTTTGCCTATCCTAGGTCTTGGCATTCTATATAATTTTTGAATCAATTTAATGTCTGCAAAAAAGCCTGTTAGGATTATATTTGGGATTATGTTGAATCTATAGATCAATTAGGGAGAATAGACATTCAACAATACTGAGTAGACTAATCCATGAACATGTTATAGTGTAGAGGTTTTAAATATCTTTCATTAAAATGATCCCAAATATTTCAAATTTTTGATGATTTTTAAAAACATTTTCAAATTCTATTTGTTTATTGCTGGCCTATAGAATACAATTGATTTTTTATACTGATCTTTTATACTGCAAGCTTTCTAAAATTTGTTTATTAATACAGTATTTTTTGAGATTTTTAAAAGAATCTACTATGTAGATAATTGCCTACAAACAGAAACCTGTTTTTACTCCTTGGTTTTCAATATGTATGCCTTCTTTCTTTCCTGCCTTATTATATACCTAAGGCCTCTAATACAATAAAAGTGATGCCCTTTCCTTTGTTCTTAACCTGAAGAAAAAGAGTTTAGTCTTTCACCATTAAGTATGATGCTAGCTGGTAGTTTTTTAGAAGATGCTTTTTATTAAGGTAAGAAAGCTTGTTTCTACTTTTAGGTTTTGAGATTTATTAACAGTGGGTTTGGGATTTTGTCAAATGCTTTTTCTGTCTGTAAACTTTGAAATGATTGTGATATATCTTTATTCTGTAAGTGTGGCAAAGTACACTGATTGATTTTTTAAATGTGAAACCAAATTCATTCCTTGTCATTATCCTTTATTATACTTGTATTATCCTATTGTTTTGTATGATAACATGCTCTACAGGCTTTTGGCTAGGAGCAGTAGGCTATACAACTGTATAGCCTAAGTATATAGTAATATCTTTATATTTTCTTTAATATATATTGCTGATATTGGTTTTCTAATATTTCTGAGGATTTCGTGTCTATGTCATGAAGGATATTAGGAGTAGTTTTTTTGTAATATCTCTCTCAGGCTTTGGTATCAAGATTATGCTGGCTTCAGAAAATAAGTTGAGAATTTTTTTCTCTGCTTCTCTTTTAAACAAAAATTTGGATAAATCAGATGTTTTGATCAGTGATGAACTGCATATACAATGGTGGTCTCAAAAGAGTATAATGGTGCTGAAAAGTTCCTACTGCCTCGTGATGTCATAGCTGTGGTAACGTCATAGTTCAACCCATTGCTCGCGTGTTTGTGGTGAAGCTGGTGTAAACAATCCTACCATGCTGCCAGTTGTGTAAAAGTATAACACATATAATTAGGTACAGTATGTGTATAATACTTGAAAATGATAAATGACTGTTGCTGCTTTATGTATTTACTACATTATACTTTTTGTCATTATTTTAGAGTGATATAGAATTCTGGGTTGACATTATTTTTTCTTTTAGCACTTTAAAAATGTTCTTCCATCATCTTCTACTTTCCATTATTTCTCATGAAAAATCAGCTATAATTTGTATCATTGTCAGGTACAGTTCATTGTTTGCCCCTTGTAAGTGTTATGTCTCTTTTCTCTATTTTTAAGAGTTTTCCTTTATATTTGCTTTATACTAGCTCAATTATGACGTACTTAGATGTTTTCTTTGTAAATACTGTATTTGGGCTTTACTGATCATCAGTTTATGCTTTTCATCAAAATTAGGAAAAAATTGGTCGTTATTTTCTCAAATACTTCTTTGCTACATTTACAATTTCTTATACTTCTAGGACTGAAATTATATATATGTTAAGACCATTTACTTTTATCATCCAACAGGTCACTATTGCTCTCTTCAGTTTTCTTCAATATTCTTGCTGTTCTTCAGATTGCATAGTTTCTTTTGATCTATCATCAAATTTGCTGAGACCATTTTCAATGATTTCCCATCTGCTGATATGCCCTTTCAGGGATTTTTTTTTCTTTCTAACTTTTCAGTTTTAGAATTTTTCTTTCGCCCTTCTATTATTATTATTATTTTAGAAAAAGTAAGATTTATTGAAAGTACATTTTAGAAGGAGATGGACTGCACTAAGGAATCCTGTAGCCCTGTGGAATTTGGGAGTTGAAGAGATAAGACATTACGCCCCAAGGAAGGAGCAGTTTTTCAGCGAGGGGAGCTGTAACTCCTATTATTTTAAACTTTCATTTTTCTCCTCAGGATCCTTTTCAGTTAACTCTTTAATATTATATTTTCCTTAAATTCCTTGCATATCTTTTCTTTAAATTCTCCTAATGTGTTTCTGATAGTTCCTTCGACATCTTTCTTTGCTAATGTCAACATTAAGACTATCACAAGGCTGGTTTCTATTGATTGCTTTCTTTTGTAACTTTGGATCACATTTTCCTATTTCTTTGTATATCTTATAATTTATTATTTCATACTAGATATTTTGGATAATACATTGTAGAGAACATGGATTTTGTTATCTTTTTCTAAAAATCTTAATTTTTGTTATAGTAAGAAATTTAACTATTCATTAAACACCTGGAATTTGTGTAAATATGGTTTCCACTTGGTTAATGCAGAGCTGACAAAGCATAAAGTGTTTCCCAAGACAATCCAACTTGCCATTCGTGCCATCAAATTCTTTCAAATTGTATGTTCCGTGAAGCTTTTGTCAGGGTTTAGTTTTTTTATTTTATTGGGCAGGTCTAGAATAGTCTGTACTAAACCTTGTGATGTCTCAAGTGGATTCACAGGGTACTCCCAGCATTTAAAAGGTCAGTACTATGTTTGGATCAGACTCTAGCTTCCAGCAGTGTTAAAGCTCTACTGTTTAGCTCTGAACCCTATACCATCTATTTTCTGGTAAGTCTGATGAAATCTTGCCTTGCATATGTGTAACCCAGCTCTTAATGAAGGACTTACCTGGAACTGCCAAACAGACTTCTGCCCACAACTTGCAGAGCTTCTTCCTTTCTGGTGCCCTGGCCCTCAAATTATAGCTGATTCAGCTACCCTACTCCCTGATTTCTACCTTCTCAGCTCAGTAGAACCTCAATATTCTTTCTGAATTACATTTCACTGTGCCAACGTCTGAATTACATTTCACTGTGCCAATGAAATTTTCTCCAGGCTGAAACTAGGGCGATCGTAGGGTTCAACTCATGAGCTTTCCCTTCCACTAGTGTTTGTAGTATTGCACTGCCTATCATCCAATGCCTAAAAATAGCAGCCTCACATTTTGTCCAGTTTTATAATTATTCATGTCAGAAGGAATTGATTAGTATTATTAGTATTATTGATTAGAATCGATTAGTTACCTGGAAACAAAAGTCTCCTCTTCTTAATTTTTTAAAAGATTGCAGTATTCTTGCACAATTCTCCAAGGATATATTAAAAACATGTTTTCCTTGCTCTATAAACTGTGCTTATCTCAAATGCAAGTTATTCTCTGTTGAATTTTGTTTTTCTTCTTACATGGCATTGCTATTTCTGAAATGTGTAGTGATTCTTGAATGCCTGTCAAGGTCACAGCAGGAAACCTATAGCATAGTCGAAATAGGATAATCAAAAGAGAGTTAACTTACCAAGGTGTGGGCACAGGGGAACTTTAGGATATTTAGTCCTAAAGAGAACAAGTTAGTTTCTATAATAGTACTTTTAAGATATTTAAACATGGGAATTGTTGGTACTTACATTTTCTGCCATGTGTAGTGAGAAAGAATATTTCAGCCAGCCAGCATTCATAGACATGGAGGAAGGGAGGGAGGGAGGAGGAGAGAGAGTAAGAGAGAGAGAGAGAGAGAGAGAGAGAGAGAGAGAGCGAGCTTATTGTGATCGATATTCTGATTTTAACTGTTCCAGCATCTATATATTTTGTATATTTCTTGTGAAGTATATTTCTTGTGAATTATTGGTTCGGTGCCATTATTGGTGTTGACCAATAAATTCTCCTATTTTACCTTGAGTTAGTTTAACCCATGTCTGTCACTTGCCACAAGAAGAGTCTTAACTAGTACTGACAATAAAGGGTTGAAGGAAATGAGGACTGATTCAAGAGAATTTATTTCATGTGAATGGGGCAACCTAAGTTTTGCAAGTTAGATTGATTTTCTCTTTTTAAGGAATTTAGGCCCTGTTTTGCTTTTTAATTTTTTTATTCTTTCCCACACCCACTAAAAGGAAAATGATATCTGAGGGTTTATATAATATAGACTCACTATTTCACTTTTGTTTACTTAGAATTTCTCAGATTTTAGTTAATCAACTAAATAGGAATAGAATGATCATTCAGTAAGTTGATTCACCAACTAAGATTTCATTGGATATTTCATATCCCATGCACCGTGGTCCAGAGCTTTGCTTGATTAAAATCTTTAAACATTCTACTGATTTTAAATGCATATCCTAAAAAGGATTTCACTCATGATCTTAGGCAAAATGTCTATATACCACTTTTATCACTGCTTATGGAACAAGGAGTTAAAATGGTTAATGATTGCCAAATGCATCACTACTAATGGAACAAAGGACTTATTATTTACTGCTCAGGAGTTGAAGATAGCTAATTATTACATTGCCTATCTTCGTCCAGAATACATAAACGATTTAACTGCTTCGCAGAGTTTTAAAAGAAATTATATTGTTAACATAAAAAGGCATAGCATATTCAAGTTTAATATTTATTAGTTATGTTTAAATAAAAACGTATGTAAGTTGAATAAATGTAATGCTTCCCTTAAAAATAAAATTTTTATTTTTACTGTTTATATGAATAGGATATGGTAATGAGATGAAGGGATGCATTAAACAAGACAGAGCCAAATTTTATAGTTTGGTTGGGGGAAGGAAAAACACTAGAGTTTTTAAAATAAGACTTACAATGAATGTTCATGAAACTAGATTCAAGCGAGATTGTTAAGTAACTGAATGCCTCTAACTCAGCAAAGGAAAATAAATAATTTTATACATCATGGTGAAAAGTTAGCAGATCCAAATGTATATTCAAATCATTTATTACTCATGATTTTAATCAGAAAATTAGTATATATTGTGGATTTTGGCATCTTATTTATGTCTTAGTTTGATGGGTATGCAGAGAATTGGTGACTATGTCAGGTGATAAATAAGTATGGTTTCTACTGAGGTTTGGGAATGATGCACAATGTGCAACTGATCTACCCGCATTTCCCAGCACCACTATCCTACCCTATAAGCCATTTTTAGCTCTTCCTATTTTTCCCTGCATTACTGAGCAGTGAGAACAAAAACATTCGTTTGAAAAATATACATTTCAGAAAAGTCTACATAAGGCAAGTTCATCCAAGCATAGTGTGTTATTTGCTCTCAAGACATTTTTCCCACTTTGTTTTGATTATCTGTCTTGGCTTACTGTCAGCCTCGGTGCTAGAATTTTGGTTTCCTTATGAAAACCTTGGTGTGCGTGTGCATGTGCACTAATGCACACATGCACACACTAGGGTATAGAGGAGTGTCAAGTTGAAGAGAAGAGATAATAAATTACTTTTTATTAAAGAGATAGATAACACCAGATCCTAGAATAATTCCACTTGCCAGCACCAACTCCAATAGCATCATATCCAACCAAAGCTAGAAAATTTTCCTCTTGAAAACACCCTGTCTCATACTCACATAACCCTAAACCCACCCACCATTCATGAACACAGTCAATGGTGCCTATATCCTATATCCTCATAGCTCTTACCTGAGTGTGGGTGGTGGACTAGGGCTGCAAATCCTGCTTTTACAGTTGCCCTATTTGAGGACCACCCTTGGGGATAGGCTTCAATTTAAACCTAGGATCTGCATAGTTTAAGTCAGATAAAGGCTTTTTTTTAATCTCCAGCATTCCTCTGTTTTCAGAATTTTGCTTCCATAGTTTTCTCTGATAAATCTCAGAGGTTTGCCGGAAAGTTGGGCAAGCACTTTGAGAATTATTGCACTGCAGGAGCACTGGAACTTCAACTTTTTTTTTTTAAGTACCCACCCCTATCAGAAGTTGGAAAAAATGAATAAATCATTCATTAAATGGCTTGATGAGCCACTGGCTCTGAACTCAAATGGCTAGACTGTGGCATTTTCCAGAAAGAGGAAGTAGCCACTAAGGTTAGGCCAATAGTTAAAACTTTAAAAGGATAGTGCCATGGTGAGGACAGAAGGGGCCTGAAACAAAGAAAAATGGTCCAAGGGTTTGAACCAAGTTAGATCTGAACCATACTACTGGTGCTCTTCAGAAAGAGGCCTCTGCAATCTTTGAAATTCTTTACAATGTCTCTATTAAGGGACATCTTCTTAGTAAAACATAATTATGCACTTTTCTTCCTTTGATTTTCTTTCTCTCTGACTTCCAATGATCAAACCATGGCCATTCTTCTCTGATTATGTTCATGTTGTTTATATGAGAGTTATCTACAAGAGCGGTCTACTTCCTAATTCTTTATACAACACAAAGCTAGGTAGAGCCTTCTCCCCCTTGGCTTTGCAGTCCTCACCTCAAGAGTTTTGACTGCACCTTAGTTTAACAGCTTGTTGCTCCCTGAAACATACATTATTTATAATTGTGCAATAACACCTTCAAACTTCTATGTGCCTGGCCCTTGGCTATGACATGAGGATATATCAGTGAAGAAGATGCAGGGACTCTTCACACCTTTCTGATCACTTAAACTGCTCCCCTACAACCAAAGTCAACCTGTTCCCTGGAAATTACAAAGGACCATTCTTTCCTTCATTCTATTGTCACACTTCTGCAAGCTCTCATCCCTCTGGCTCATTAAAGCCTTTATTCTTTGCCTGGCTTTTCATATCCATTGCTGGCTCCCTCATTTTATTTGCCTAAATTTCCCAGCTGCCTCTTTTGCATTATCCACCTTACTCTGCAAACTCCCTTGGTTGCGGCATTACTGGTAATTTCTAATTAAAGTAATCCACAGTAGTCTTCCCTTTAGGGAAGAGAAAATGAAGAGTGACTATCTTATAGCTCAGGAGAAAAAGAAGAAACAAATATTTGCAATTATTGTGTGTCAAACATAGTATTTCATTTAATTTAGTAGCAGAAATATATAAAATATACTATGCCGAGTGAAAGAAGTATAAATAGCATAAAGGTAACATAACGGAGAGAGTGATTTACTCTATCTGAGCATTGAACTGGTGGCTAGATGTTCTTCATACATGAGGAGAGTGTTGACTTGGTGATACAAGAAGATGCTGGCCAACTCCTGGGTAGTAAGTAATATCATGCTGATTTGCCTGCACTCAGCACCCAAAGAGTATAAACTTTCAGTGATTTCCTATTAGACTGAGACTATAAAATCCTTTTAGTAGTGGACAGGGATATAGATCTGGCCTATCCTTCTAAATTTGGCTCTAGTCATCTTTCATTCCCTCACTTCACTCCAGCCATACTGGCTTTTGGGTTCTCAAAACGACTGAGTGCTTTCCAGCCTGGGAGACGTTTTACATACTGCTGTGCAGCATGTCCTCCCCAACCCTTCTTTAAGGAATAAATGCATTCTTGGAGTAGAACTTGTGCATCAGTTCTACTGATTACCAGAATGAAGGCATTTCAAACAAGTTCTGTTTATCAAGTACTAGAAATTCTTATATGACAACCTGGCTTGGTAAGCAAGTTCATTTCCTAAAACTTTTTTGTTCAGTTGAGACCTTTTGTTTCCCTCACAAACATTAGCAAGTGAAAAGGCTGAGTTTACCTAGCGAGTGAGTTTCCTTATGATGTGGATATGAGCTTTGGTCTTTAGCTTATCTTTGACTCTTTACATGTGACAGTTTCCTTGCTCATATTATGAGTGTTATGCATGTAACTAATTATGACCTTTGAATCTCTGATCTCTAATTACTATAGCCATATTTTGTGTAATTTTTAGCTGTTATTAAATAAACAAATAATGAGTAAATTATCTTTATTGTAACAAAATCAATATAGGGCTACCACCTGGATGGCTTGGATCATAGGGAGCTTTTTCTTTTGAGAGACTCTTAAGCTGTCTAGGAGGACTTGGTTAAGTTGTGGCTATCTCTTGTGTGTACTGTACTATTTCTCTACTTGCTTGCAAACACCAGTTACTATTCTTTGGTAATACACCTTGGGGTGGAGGTTGGGAGAGTAAGGGGATAATTAACATAGCAGGAGATTTTATCAGAGTGGGAGACTATCAGTGGGACAAATCTGATGGACAAAGTGAGTGGTTATCTGCTGACTCTTGTGGTAGGTTAGAATTTGTCAGGGCTGATTTCCAGGGCTTGGTGATACTGTGAGGTGCTCAGCTGGACTAGGCAATCAAACTGAAAATTATGTAGGGCAGGCTGGAGGGAATGGCGTGTAAAGCTGAATCAAAGTCAAAGCATCTTAGGATCCATAGCCCTTTAGTACAAACTCTTATCCTCCTGTCCCTCTCCTTGTCCTAACAAAATATTAAAACTAACCAGAAACTCATCAAAGGAAAAAGACTTTTAAAAATTTAGGGCTTTGTATGATGTGAGAATGAGCTAAAAGTGAGAGAGGAAGGTGTTATTTTTTTTTGCAAGACATCATAGAATAAGACATTTGTTATTAAAATAGGGCTCAGTGATATGTTCTAATAAGATTAGGAAAGATCATTATCTAATAACCCAGGAAGACATATTTAGCCTTTTTATGCAGCATTCAAAAAAAAAAAGATTGCATTGCATTTAAAAGAAAGACTGAGAACAACAATCTTCAGTGGATGATTCTTGTTAGGAAAGACAGAATAATGGGAAATGCAAGTGCTGTGACAACTATTATGATATAGACTGGGAAATGCATTGAAGGAGCAAAGAAAAATTACTCTCACATAGAACAAAAATAAACTTTATTAGAAAGTAATACACCAAAAATATTGATGTCCAATAAAAGCAGATCTGAGGAAAATAAGTCATCATGACTTGAATTCATTTCATATAATGTCCAGCTCTATCTTCATATTTCTTATTTGCCAAGAAATCTCTTCCACATTGGTGTAGCTTGTAGTGAAAGTAAACAATTCAGAATCAACTTGTACAAATTTGTACTCACTCAGTAGATACCAGTAGTACTGACCCAGTAGACACCTTGGAAGCAAGAAGTGGATACAGAGCTGAGAGCAGGCCATGTAAGCACTGCTTTTATCAGAAATCAGCAATTTAAATTTTGCTTGCAACTGAAGCTATAAATGGCAAACCAAGATCTAGGAAGGAAATAGTTGAGAAAGGAATTACTATAGATATTTGATAAATACAAATGACATGAACTTTTTGCTCTTTGGTTGGCTATATCACAAAATGAGCTATTGTCTACATCATTGTTTACTACTCTTGTGTGATAATAAAAATCATCAGGGAATTCTATTAAAAATGCATATTTTTGGAATGAAAACAGCCTTTTGTATATTCTTTATGAGCCATCATATTTACTGTATGAGGGAATCAATATTTAACTTGATGACTACTTGCTTTTCCTTACGCTGGAAGACATCTACTTTGTGTGTAATTTTCCAAATAATCTTAATTATTAAAAAAAACTCATCAAGCAAGTGTTAAGTCTAATGGTTCTTAAATTTGGCATGTTAATCATATATGTCAAATCAACTGAATTAGACTCTGAGGATGAAACAATGCCAAATGTTTTAACCATTTCTCAAAGTGATTTTGATGCTAACAGCGAAAATTATTGACCATTCTACAGAGACACCTCTGTCCTAGAGAAGTTCAGTAACCTAGCCAAGGTCACAGAGTTAGCGTGGACATGCAAGAACTAAAACTCAGAATTTTAGATTCTCTGAGTGTTCTTTCTAAAACACCAACAAGTTTGACAAGCTAAAATATAAAATTGTCTTCTTCGTAGATATACGAAATGCCACTGACTTTTACACTTTGAAGTGGTTAGTTTTATGTTATGTGAATTTCACCTAATAAAAACAATATCAAAGTGTACTAGATTTATTTTATCAACATGTAGGCAATTCATTTTCTAAATATTACCAAGAATGGGAACCATATGTTATGTCAGGCTAGTGCTATGGAAAAACTGCTGATATGGATCATTCAAACTACTAAGTCAGCTTTTTGGTCTGTAGGATGGGTGAATGGAGATGATAATTGTTGTTGGATTAATGTTAAGTTTTGAAAGAGGATATATGTCATATGCCTGGCACATAGTAGGTGGTCACTGCTAGATTTGCTTAAAAATGTGTAGAATGTCATGTATTTTTTTTCTCTTCTTCATCTTGCCTCCCACAGTTCTTATGCATATTAGGTGATTAATAATGTATTTATTGACTCATTGATTAATAGACACACATAGATATCACCCCGGCCTCTTACTGGGTGAAAAGAAATTTCCTTGAAATCTCACTCTGAGAGAGAGCTTAGCAAATTCCACTTAACTCCATATGAGAATGTTCTGCTTTCCTGAGTCTGATTAGGTTACAAGTTGTAAGGGCAGGGCTTGTTTTGGGTAATTACAGCATTAAATGAACCCAGAAGGCTATTATATACTGGCCATAGCCAATGCATATAATAAATAATTAATTGGACAAATAAATAAATAAAAATTACAGCTCATAAAAGCTCCTCATTAACTTGTTCAGTACTAATCTGGCTCTTGCAATTAATTTTAAACTCTCTTGTTTCGCTGTTATTAAGTAAGCTGAAATGAAATAGAAATGATATAATTGTTTTTGCTTTCTCATTTGGAGAAATACTCATGCAGGCTCAGTTCTCTCACTACACAGAAAATGAAACTAGATGAGCCCCACTTGATACACGAACAACAGAATTCTGAACATTGATGAAATCATTCTTATTTCAATAGTGGGTAGATCTCTATATATTCCTATTCCAATGTGGGAGTAAAATATATGTATTATTCCAGTGCAGAAGATATGATTTCCATGGATTTAGAAAAATAAAAACACTTATTTTGTTAATACTGAATCTTTCCAGGTGAATAATTATAATTCATCATTCTTTTGTAAACACTGTTTTTTGATGCTTCCTTGATAGGAAGCCTATATCTTCTCTTTTTAGTGGGTAAAATTACATGTGGACACACATATACTATAGATTCACATCTTGGTGATGACTTGCATTTTCCATCCCCAAATTCCTGGTGTTATATAGTCCGAAGACAGGCTATGAGAACCCAGATATGAAGTTTACCAGTATGTCTTCCAAGAAAAGTATTGAGTGAATGATTTTGTCTGTTCCATGAAGGCCAGCTGGTGTCATCTTTAGAAAAATGAACATGTCGTGGTATTGTTTGGGGGAAATTTTGTAGATCTTAATGGTGTGTGGTGATGGAAATAGAGAGACTGCTCTCTATATAGTAGAGTTTTATAAACTCTACTATAGGAAGTTATGGGTACTCAGAGAACACATTCTCTCCCAATCCCAACTCTGTTGATAGATCAACGATTACCTGTGCAAGGGTACTTCTTTCAAGATGATTGTTTTGGGTTCCTGAGACTTCAAATACAATTCAATAACTATTACTTTTCTAATCCAAATATCAATAGAGTGAATAATGTCCCACATAATTCATCTGAAGGGATCTTGACTTGATTAAAATGAATCATTTAGACGTATCCAAATGCCTTGTACAGAATTTCATTTTGAAATTTAGCAATGTGGAATAGTACAAAAAGAACTAAACTAGAAGTCAGGAGAGCTGATCAATACTGAAATCTTTTTCAACAGGTGTGTGTAATGTTTAATTTTATGTGTCAACGTAACTGGGCCACACAGTATCCTAAAATTCAGTCAAGTATTATTCTGTGTATGTCTGTGGGGGTGTTTCTTGTTGAGATCAGTATTTGAATAGGTAGACTGAGTAAAGCAGATTAGATGAGTGGGCCCCATCTAATCAGTTTGAAGGCCTGAATAGAACAAATGGCTGACCATACCTCACATAGGAAGAAATTTTCTCTTGCCTGAGTAGGAGCTGAAACATGTTTTTTTTTTTTTCCTGCCTTTGGACTCAAAAAGAAACATCAGTTTTTCTATCAGCTCAATCCTACCAGCATTCAGACTGGAAATATACATTGCCTCTCCTGAGTCTCCAGCTTGCTGACTGCAGATCCTGGGACTTATCAGTCTCCATAATTATGAGCCAATTTCTTATAATAAACTCTCTCTCTCAACATATATATATATATATATATATATATATATATATATATATATATATATATATATGCATGTGTGTGTGTGTGTGTGTGTGTGTGTGTGTGTGTGTGTACATACATATATCCTGTTGGTTCGGTTTCTCTGGAGAACCCTGACCAATAATAATACATGTGACTTTGAGAAAATCTGCAAAGCTTTCTGAGCCCCAGTTTTCCTTATTGTGAAGTGAAAGAATTGGACAACATAAGAACTCCGGTAGCTCCAAGTTACAATCTGTCTCTTAAATTTATAATTTACGTATGACTTCTGGGATCCTTCAGAGGTGATATTTTTATCTTATTATCCCTGGAAAGAAAACAGGATATACTTTTTTCTTTCATCTCCCTATTTTTCAGAGGTCTTTAAAAAAGTTTTCTGTCTCCTTCTTAGTATTCTGTTCTAATCTAGGTAACCCCATAGAGAGAGCAATACTAGCAGTCAAGGAACCATGATTGGCTACACTCACCCTCTCTCTGAAGGAGAGGCTTTCTCTCAAACAGAATTGTTAGGTAGCTAGTCAGATATGAGTGACAGGGGAACAAAGGAATAGGGCCCAGCCCAGAGACCACCCAAAGAACACCCTAATGGTAGTAGAATTCTGGGTAAGCACATGTGCACTAGGCAGAGTTACATAGCAGCCAAATGTCAATCAAAATGATCTCACTGTCAATCACCTAAGAACGCCTTTATAACCACCCATCATGGCCCTACTATAACGCAGACCTCTTTCTCCCCCGGTTTCTTTCAGGGTTGTCGGTGATTGTTGTGGTTGTTGTTACAGCGCTCTGTTACAGCTGTCTTTACTGAAATCATGTGCCTCCTTAGACTGTGCTTTGTCTTTACAAAATGTACTTTTAATAAATCTTCTAAATCTCACTGACCTGTGATTCTTCACTGGGTCAATGAGGAAGAACTGAGGAAAAATGCTAACTACATTTCTGTGCCGTTATCCAATTCCCCTGCCGTTGGGCGACACCGAAGTTCAAATTGCTCCAACGGTAACAGAATGATTAGCAATACGTTAGGTATGTTGGAAAAAAACAGGAAATTCATGTAAATATTGTGGTACTCAGTGAAAGAAGCAGTGAGGGTACCATCGTGCTGTGGCTAGCTGAATTTTCCGGTGTTACTTGTATGGCTATGAACATAAGTTCTCTCTGGTAGGAACTGCGTGAGCGACCATGTTGTCGTTTCTTCTCATGGTTGGCAGCTGTAGAGTGCAGTGGAACAATCAGTTCCTTGGTTACCCTCCAAGGTGAGCAAGGTCAGTTTTAAACAGCTTTGCTGTCAGGCAGCCTCATATTTTACTCTTGTCTCCTGACCTCACAAATCTTGAGCCTGGCACTGAAGTCAATGAGTCCTCTGCAGCCTAATTCCCCGCAGTTACTTCTCTCCTCTTGCAAACAATGCCTCATCCTGGCTCTGCTGACCCACATAGATTTTCAGGGAGCAGGGCTGCAATTAGTCAGTGCAGCCATAATTCGACTGTAATATGTATTTGCTTTCACCATGCATCCTTTTTGGCAGTCTCAAATCAAGCACCCACAAAAGGAAAACCGCCCTTGAAAGTTTGGCCCTTAGTATCAAATTACGGCGCCAACTTTGAGCTTCGTCAAATGATTGCCAAAGGAGAGGGTGAGATTACGCTGTCATTTGCTTATTAGCATTTCATTTAAAAAACCACCATGTCGAATTGCTTTAATTCTCTTCAGGATATAAATATTTAAATTTTCCAAACTCCCATTATGTTCTTTGTCACCATTTTATTCTTGACACAAGAAATAAATGAACATGACCCACAGAAGTGTCTGTTAATCTTAAGGCCAGGAGGAGCCTAAAGAGGAAAGTTTTGTGAGATGGCAGATATTCTAAGAACGAAAATATCTCCAAACTAAGACAATTTCAGCTCCTATTTTCCCAAGCGATGGGATGTTCCCAACTAAAATTGCCTAAGGTACCCTGCTACCTAGGAGGGTACCTTATCTGCTACCTCCAACACTTAGGGGCTTAATGCAACAGCCATTTATCATTTTTCACATTTCCATGGACTTACTGTGTTCAGCTGGCCAGTATTATCCTGGTCTCCCTTAAGGTTTCTCATGTGGTTGCCGTCAGTTGGTGGCCACATCACCATCTGCAGGCTAGTGGAATCATCTGGAGGCTTGCTTGAGAGGCTGGGATGGCTGGACCTCCCTCTTTCTCAGAACTTCTCTACGCATGGCCTCTTTTTGTGGTAGCTAAACCTACTACTTAAAGGTTTAAGTAGGGAGCTGACTTCTTATGTGGTAGCTCAGATTTCCCTAAAGCAGGCAAGAGGAAGCAGAAGCTGCCAGTTCTTTTCAAGTCTAGGTACAGAATGGTCACAGTGTCACTTCTACTGTATAGTATTGGCTAATAGAAGTGAAGTCACAATGCAGCTCAGATTTGATGAGGTGTGGTTTCTCAGGGACATCTTTTGAGAATAGCTAATTATCTGTCATAGGGTATTTGCATTTTGATAAGTACAAGTTTTTTAAAAAATAATTTTAAGCACTGAGACTGTTGTGTGTTTCTTCCTTTCTGCTAAAATTCTCTTCCTCCCAGCTTCTTGTTCCAATTCTAAGTTTCACTCAGCACTCATTCCATCACTTCTATTTTATTACTTTACTTGTCTCCCTCACTTTCATTGGTTCTACTTCCTTTGCCTTTCCCCCAAATAATAAGCAAGACCCAACCCCTGCCTTATCACTCTCTCTTGTTAATCTTCTACTCTCTCTTCCCCATAGAGTTCAACTTAAACCCATGACAGTTCTTTCATTTCTCCTTGATTTTCTTTATAAGGCCCATCTCCTATGACCCCTCTGTGCATCCTACACTTTAGGCATTTTGAACCTTAATACATTGCATATAGCCACCTAGAATTTATACTGTGGTCACCTCAAAAGTGGTATTCCTACAGTCATTCTCGTTCTCTTTTCCTCCTAAATTTCCTCATTTTTTTCACTGAAACCACCATTATCCCAGTTACCAAGATTAACCTTTGTCGCTTTCATCCATCACATCAGTTGGTCTTAGATTTCGGTCATTTTTTCCTTTCAATATTGCTCTCTTTATTTTATCTTATTTTATTTTTTTATGTTCACTCTGTCAGTCTCTTAAACATATGTCCCCCAGGTACTCAACTTTTCCAGGCCTAGTTTCCTTATTGAGGAGGTGGGGATTATAATAACTGGCTTATAAGGTGTTGTTGTTGTTGTTGTTGTTGTTATTGTTGTTGTTAATACATTCTTACTGTCACTTTCCTAGCCCAGACCTTTCTCTTCTCCTACTTGAATTATCATCTTGTTCTTCTGTCTGGTTTCCTAGGCTTATCTGTCGTTTCCCTTCCTAATTGCTCCAGCTCTTGTTGCTAGGCTAATCTTGTGTTAAGGTTCAAATCACTCTTTCACAGCATTGCTCTGGTACTTCCAGAAATGCAATCTGTTTGCTGTCGAATCAAATCTACTCTTCTGCCTGGTTCTCATTGTCTTCCCCAATCCAGCCTCACTCTATCAATCTTCCTTTGCTCCCTACTGCTAAGTAGCACCCACTCTCATTTCTAATTATTTCCTTTCCTCATTGATTCTGGCTTAAACGAACACGTGTTCAATCCCAACTGCAAGGCCCATCTTCTGGAAGTTTCTTTTTGCTCCTTTCTTCTTCTCATATCTCAATATCTTCCTGACTCTTCCAGGGTGTGTCCAAGTTTTAATACTCTATTGTTTTTCTTTCAACTTACTCCCACCCACTCTATGCTTTCCTTTCTCTGAGCTCTAATTACAGACATATTGTCAGAACCACTTTTCACTAATCATTTTCATTTGCCCTTTACCAACATATGTGTTTCTTGAGATTAGAAACTGGCTCGTTGTCCTTGGTAGCTCTCAAGGTGTCACAATGTCCAGCGCAATGCTGACCATGGAGCATGTGCTCTAATATTAGTGGGTAAATTACATGAACTTGTAGTGGTGGCATTTTCTGGGTCATCATCCATGGGCCAGTGGGATGGAACTTTTTTTCAGGATAACTAAAGGTAGCAAGAAAAGGAAGAGGCTTCTCAATGCCTCCAATTCCCAGATGAGCTATTTCCTATTTTGGCCCTGGTTGTTAGAAATAGATATTTAAAAATAATAGTATCTAGTGTTTTTATGTTTTTTAACTGCTTATAAAGCACTTGCACTGATATTTACTTATTGATATTTTTATAAGTTCTTCCGGAATTGCTATATACTTTGTCACTGGGGGTATGAGGTATGAAGACAGAATAAATGGAGGAAATAGGAGTGAGGAATTTGGATTTATAAAAATATTTGGTAGTGGATTGCCTTTTTTATTGGCCATAATAAGGAGGCCTATCTCTTAAAGTGTTTATGTGCTGCATATGCAGTGTGTGTGTGTGTGTGTGCGTGTGTGTGCGTGTGTGTATGAGTCTTCTTTAAAATTTCAGCAAAAAAAGAGAATTCCAGCCATATAGATATATAAGAAATAAATATGAGTGTTAACCAGCCCTCAGGAAATGGTAATGGCAAAAAACTGAAGATCCTATATTCAGGTCGTACTACAGAGAGATTTTGACCTTCTCCTTCATAAGCCGGCTTGTATGATTTAATAGATTTTCTGTTAGAAGAATGGATCAGATGATACAAAATTTCAGTGAAAGACAGAAAAAGTGAAAGCAAGAGAAAAGTAACGTTGGAAATGAAAAATGCATCAGTAAAGAATTGGAGAACTGAAACTTTTGCACCAGAATAGGAACGCTTATTTTTAAGATTATATCGCCACCTAGTAAATCAACATTGAAATACATCACGGCCAAAGGCAGTGTCAACCTGGTGCTGAGCCTTACTCCTCTGGTTAGTGATTTCCATGTGCACCTTTCTCTCTAAGCATTTGCACATGCAATGGGACAAACATGCAGCCAACACCAGTCTCTCAAGTTCTTAATGCTCAGCCGAGACACTTCTCCTGTTCATCTAGGGTAATGTAATGAAGAAAGGAACAGCATACATTCTAGATATGAAAATGTGTCAAGAATTTATTTCAATCACTGTTACCTACACTTGGAAAATGATTAGTTAAAACTACACATATTATCATTTGTTTAAATAATTTAACTCTAGGATGTTCATTAGTTAAAATATTTTGCATTTTCGACTTTCATTCTGCGTAGTAAAAGAAAGTGGTCTGGTCGTGGTCATTGTGATGAAGCATTGTAATAAAAAACACCGTACAGACAACCCTACTTTTTTTTTAAACACATTTTTAGTTTTCCTGTTATTTTGAACAATCTCTTCTCTCTTTTGCAGTGGTTGTTGTTGGTACTGAATGCTTGATCACCCACTCTGGTTTTGTTTTATAAATAGATTATTAGCTTGATAAAATATTGTGCAGGATTTTAAGGTTTGGTATCTATAGACAATTGGTTACCAGGGGTGAAAATATATATATATATATATATATATATATATATATATATATATATATATATATATATATATAAATAAAACCATTGCCAGTCCCAATGTTTTCATCTGTGAGATAGGGACAATAATAGCATATATATCTTAAAGTGTGTATGTGTTGCATATATATTATATATATATATCATACATATATATTACATATATATATCATATATGTATATATATGATATATATATCACTGGACTTTTAGGAGGGATAAATTAAGCAGAAATGCTCAAAATGTTCAATATTATTAACAAAAAATACATTGATTAAGAAATGGTAGAATTTTTTATCTTGCCATTCACAATAGATCAAAGTGCCTCAGCCGAACAAACAGATACAGAGAGAGAGGGCATACATTCTGAGACCAGGAAACCATCAATTTTTAAAAATTCAAGTGATTATATTTTAAATATTAAATTTAATAATTACAAAATTGATTAAATTCAAGTGCTTAAAAAACCTTGAAAATGCGTGTCCATTCTTTTTTCTATATTCTTTTCCTTCTTTTTAGAAACCTATCTTCACTTCAGTCTGTTCAAATGATGTCTCCATTTTATTTTAAGGACTGCTTAGAATATTTTGACTGAAGGCATTAACTAAGAGTTTAGGGTAGAAAGTAGAGAAGGGGAGGTTTTTGTTGTGAGAGGCTTTTCCTTGGGGGCTCAGTCATAGAACTACTAATTTACTTCATCCAGACATGGCAGTTTGCCTTTTGTCCTCTAGTAGCCATCTTTTTCCCTTAAGGTAATCGAACTTTTTTGCCCATCGCATAACCACACAACTAAAATATGTCCTAGTTTTCTCCTGAAAAGTATGGCCTTCAGACTTGTGATGTGTGTATAATGTCTGTCATACCTTTATGAAGAACATTCATGCTCTCCAACCCTTGTCTTTTTTCTCCTCTGCTGGCTGGGATGTAGATATAATGGTGGGACTAGAGCAGCCATTGTGGGTCAAAGGTGAAAGTTAAGTTTTAAAGAGGAGCAGAGAAAAAAGATAAAAGTCTTCCTAGAACTACTAATGTTCCCTAACAGCCCTGAAATACCTATGCAGACAGAAGTCTAAGCTATAACAAATTCTAACAGTTTTAAAGAGTAACAAGCCCTAGAAATATGAATGTAAAATTGTAGATTTTAAGTATGAAGGTTGCACCCAGCAAGGCATTACTTCCCAAAGACTCATCCTTTCAGGATGTTGAAACAGAGAAGACTTTACATGAATGCCAAGAAAAACATTCTCTTTTAATAGTTCTTAGGAGAATTCTATTGTGGGATTAGGAAGGTGGGATACTGTTTTTTGTTTGTTTATTTTAAATAAGCTGTGAAGAAATTAACTTAGGGTAGAAGGATGGCTTGGCTGGCACCAAGGTTTCATGCAGAACAAAGAAACAATTCACATAAAAAGGAGGAAAAGGAGAAGAGGCTATATCTGAGCACTATGTTTAGAGAGAATCTTGGAAAAGAAGGTCTCTGGGAGAAGATAAAAAATATTAATTGGGATTTATTAAGATATTTGCTACCTGAATTACAATATAATTATCAATCACTGCTAATAATAGCTAACCATTATTGAACACGTCCTATGTTCCATTATTCTAAAAGGCTTTACATCTATAACACATACAATCCTTACAGAAACTCTCTGAGGTAGCTGCTATTATTATTATTTATTTATTTATTTCAGATAAATAAACTGAAACACAGAGAAGTGAAATTATTTGGCAAAATTCAAACCTGATTGTAATGTTTGGCATTTGAACTCAAGCATTTTGCTCTAATCAGTGTACTCTACTGTCTTTATAAAATACTTACTTGATTCTCCATTGCTTATTATTATTTTTAGATAAGTAGAATTTGGTTACATAGAAATAGGACATAACTGGATATGTTATTATTTTTAATTAATCAATATTCATTAGCATACTAAATGCTTCCCAGTAAATAAATCTGCTTAACTTTGTTTAATTCAGAATTTCCTAAGTGTACTTGATCATAGAACTAATGTATTAAGCACTGTTTATTAGCTCCCCAAGAAGCTAGTGTTTCACTGAGCATACTTTTAGAAATTCTAGAGGAGAAAATATATTGACCTGGGGATCAGGAGGCCCACAGTATAGTCCTGATTAGATACTTATTTGTTTGTATGGATTTGGGCAAATTGTTGAAGATTTCTGGGCTTAATTTCTTAATCTAGTAAAATAGTGGCCTTGGACTTGATGAAGAGAGATGAGTAATGACATCGGAGCTTAAGAACTAGCCTTGTACTTGGAGAAAGCAAAAACAGAGAAATAAATATAAAAAGTGAGTAATTTAATTAAGTCCAGGTTTAGATGGAAAGGGCAGAAGTAGAACCAGGGAGATTCCATAATGATTTCTTCTTAAACATTTGCGTACTGGCATCAAAGAATATATATGGTAGAGCCCCATAAACATCTGGCTTCTACATTCAGACTTCATAAACATGGAAATGTCACCATTTTCTATGTTACCTCAGAGTCGCTGTTTCCTATCAATATCCTTCACTTGTGACCCAGGACATCCAACTAGTTATTCTACATTTATCTTGTTTATATATCACCTTGACAAAACTTTAAAGGAACAACTCAGACATAAATGACAGTTGAACCTTGGCCAGTTCAATGAGGTAGAGAAAGATAGTCTAGGCTGAGAAAGTAACTTTGCAAAGGCTTGGAAGTAAGAAAGGGTGAGGTAGGTTCAGTAATCTATGAGTAATGCAGAGTGTGGGTTCATGGGATGGTAGGTGTGGAGTTGGTGAAGAAGGAGGATCACATAGAGAAGTGGCTGGAAATATAAGCTGGATCTGGATGGTGGAGTTTGTTCAATTCATTTTATTAAGCTGCTTCTCCCTGCATAGATTAAAATTTTAGATCTGTCTCAGTAGGAGTTTCTAACAATTAAGTACAAAATAAAACTCCCTTTATTCTGATAAGATTCCATGCTTTTTTATTTTCTCAGAAAAATTGACAGAAGTTAGTGTACATTTACTTTTCCAATTTTGTTCTAATAGAATAATTCAATCATCATGGTTTTATCATAAATATGAATATTCAGTTGTCTGTTTATTTACATAGAAATAATTTTCCCTCTTTCTATAATATGATAATCTCTACAATAATTCCTCATGATGCGGGCTGTCTTATAAGTGAGTTCTTTTGTAACTTTTGTAACTAAATTCATCTCTGAGTGAGACCGGAATAAAAGAGAGATTTGTGTATTAAATATAATAGATGCTATTGTCGGGGACCACTGGTTAAGTCAGATCCAGTTAATGCAGAGGAAACCTTGACTTATAAGACACAAAACACACTTCTCTACATGGTTTCAGTCTACCAATTCAATTCATTCATTTCCACACACTCTTTCCTTGCCTCACAGCCCCACTCATCTACTCTTTCCCACTCTGGATCTCTCAGTGTTCCCGACATTCTTACTCTTTTATGCTAAGCTTTTGAACATGCTCTTTTCTCTACTTAGTCCAGGTAGAGACTTACCTTTGGCTGTAATAATAATGTTTTGATACAATTCAAGCAATTCTTGACATCAATTCCTTACTGGCAATAGGCCAGCTATTATTAATCTTGCAGTTTGATTGGTGAAGGGAAAAAAATTGAAAAAAGGAAAAAGAATTGGGAGGGGGGATGGAGAAAGGAGATTCTTTTCCCAGCTTCTGTTTTCAGAGATAACTTCTGTAGTCCACATTCAAAGCTAGCAATTTAGAGGAGAAATATCCCTCACTGAGATCCACCTGGAGGAAAGGAAGGAAGAAGGGAGCGAGGAAGGGAAGGAGAAGGGTGAGGGGAAGGAGCAAGGAGGAAGGAATCTACTTTATTCTAGGTACTCTTCTTCCCGAATTAGCCTACATAATCCCATTTTATCCTTCCTACAATCCTGTGAGATTGGAGTCACTATTTCCATTTTACTCTGAAGCACAGAGACTCAAAAAATAAATAACATTTCCAAGTTTATGCAGCTAATAAGATAATGGAGATGGAATTGAATTCAAGTTTTTAAGACTCAAAGTTTACCTCTCTTTCCAAGTCAACAACTACCACAGCTGTGATTAATGCCTTATTACAATAGGAAGTAAATGACATCAAAATGTTATTGAGATGGTAATTATAGTCTCCTGATTTACAGCCCAGTGTTTTAGCCCTATTCCATTTAAATTATTTTCCTTTTGATGGGAAAATACTGTTGTATACGTTTTGGCTATAGCCATCGACATTAACCATCTACTAGATTAATTTGGCAAATGGCATTACTCATATTTTTTTTCTTGGAGCTCTTATATTATTTTTGACTACCTGGTACAGACCAAACAGCATGCATTGTATTTTATTGAGAAATTCTGAATCTTAAAGTTTATTCTTGGTTAAATGCCTTGCTCTTTAGAATACATTGAACTGAACAGAATGGGCTAAACTAAATGTTAGGCTAGGAATATAATAAGCCATATTCTATAAGCCCTTGAGGCTCTGAGTTCTTTGGTTATAATATCTAGAATTACTGTAATAATATAAGGGTAATGGGGAGGGATAAAAGGGGAAGGGGAGACCTCTATAATGCTGAAAGTGGTTGCAAGTACAGTGAATAGTAATAATAAGTTTGGATAGCCTATAGCATCAGACAGTGATAATACACAAAGGAACACTGTAATAACAACATTTTAAATGAGAAAATAGCTTTGCTTTATCCCACTCTGGTATATATAAGATATTTTATTTTTCCAAGTGACTGGATATATAAGTTTTTAATAGAATTCTCAATAACAAAAATTAATGTAAATGAGATTAGGATATAAATGCTTTCAAATAAACTGAAATTCAAATGGGCATGTGATATGTAAGAGTAGCTTCTTGCCTTTAAATATTCTAATAAATTTGGTAACAGGCTGTTAAAAAATTATTAGATTGATTTTGGTTAATTTTCCCAGTTGTTTCTGTTCTGAACCACAGTAAAGGCACACAAAGCAAATTAACTAGCCCATGAGCCCTATATAAGAAACTCTTAAAAATAATTTATTTAGCCAATTCACTCCTACATTTTTGAGTTCTCTGAATTATAGAATTCTCCAAATGAACCAGTGCCCCAACTTGTTTGCCAAAATATAAAGATAAAAAGAAAAATGAGCTCTCTTACAATACCCTCAGGGACTAATTACCCTGATCTGACTAGACTGGTTGTTAGATCTGAATTATAGTCATGAATAAGTTAGATCTTAATTAAAGTCATGTATGGGGTCCAAGAGGCAATGTCATACAGGCAAAAAACCTGTTTTATAATAAGTGGAAATTAGTACTATAATGCTTTTTGAGAAGTTGGGGTTCCGGTTAGAAACCTATCTGCTGAGATGTATAAAAAATTTCAGGTTTAAAAATTAACCCATCTTCTTTCACTATGTGTAGTCCCTTCTAAATTTTCAGTTTAGAGCCATATTAATTGTGAGGTTTTCAGTAGCACAAATGAAATACTAAATTTTCAAAATTAGCTTATCTTTATTTTCTTTTACCTAAAAAATTTTTCGCAGCTTTTATTTAAGGTTTTAAACTTTTCTAATAGTTCCCAACATCTTATGTGATGGGAGACACTGAAGCAAGAACAATTTTGATTAGGTTAGATAATATAGGAGAAAATTTTCTAGTAGTAGAAGTTGTTTAACATTAGAAAATACCTCTGGAGTAGATGATGGAACTTTCTTCTCTAGAAGCTTTTAAATTTAAAAAAGTTTTATTCAGAAAGCAAGGAGATGAACTACATCTCTGTTTGTGGACCTATACCTTTCACTGAAAAATGAAAATGTTCTAAATTTGCCACAAGGCATCGGAAGAAAGTAAGGTTTTGAAAGTGTACACACAAACCCAACATTGACATCACCTCCTTTATTTGGTTTAATCTGAGGAGTCACAGGGTATACATTCTAGAACGAAGCCCAAGCTGAATGCTGGTTTCAATGTAAGTTAGTAGACTTAAAGAAATGAGGAGGAGGGACTCTAGGCCACTGTGTAGGAGTAGCCAGATGACAAGCCACATGTGGAAGAAGTTTCAATAGGGAAACTCATTTTTCTGAAATTTTTTATTTAAATCAAGGTGCCCAATATTTCCTGGGCGAAATAATTTCCTAGGGGTAGGTGCACAGTAGTTTAAATTTTTTCCTCACACTTAAATAGGACTTATGAGTTTATAAAATGCTCTCACATCTACAGCGTTTTGAATGAATAGAGGTGATTATTCCCATTTTATAACAGAAGATCAAAACTGGAAAAATTCATTGATTTGTTCAAGGTCATAGAGCTAGAAAATGGCAGGGATAGATCTCAAATGCAAATCTTCTTACTCTAATGTCAGTATTTTTTGTGTATATCTTGCCAGTTTTAAAAATTGGTTCAGAGTCCTACTTTATTGGGAATTGAAGTAACAAAGGAAGTTCAACGATTTTCTTTCCTAAGAAGAATTCTCAAAAATGGCAGAGTAGGGTGTTTGGCTGTTGATTTGGAGATTTAAAGCCTCAATTTCGACTATCAGATCTACAAATTCAGTATATAATCTTATATTGATAAATAGTTTGAATGTATTTGCATAGACTGGGTCATAGGCTCTTAAATTCTTTTTCAATCCAGTGGCTCATAGATTCATATACTGTTAATATACATACATGTATGATTCATAGGATTGTAAAGGATCTTAAATATCATTTCATCCATTACTTTGTTTTACACAAGAAAACTAGTCTACAGGGGTTGATTCTATGCTTATTAGACGTGTATTACAAATGGGAAATCTCAGTGAAAATGTTTTGATTATAAAGAAAAATTCCAAAGTAGACTAGGAGCCTCAAAAGTCCTGACTAATATTCTTAACAAGAGTTGAGAAGAAAATGAATAATACCTTTATTAACTGAATTTTAACATTAAGTTTATAAAAATAAATAATATTATCATCATGACACATCCATGAAATGTTATACAGTGAAGTAAGAGGTGATGGATACAGATGATCAGTGTTCTGAGAATGATTAATCCATAAATCATTAACTAATCCACAAATATAGCAATTGTCTGGTTAGAAGATTTTCTAATTTTCATTGTTTTTTTCTTTAGGACTTAGTAGTTTTAAAGAGTAGAGTAATTTGGAGATGAGTCTGCATTTCTATTTGAATCATAATGCATGCAAAGAGGAGTGAATTTAAAAATGTATGTGCATGTCTTCTGCTTTCTTTTTTTAAAATCATCCATATATTTGAGTTGGTCTATAGCATACTTCTCATCCCAATCCATCTTTAAACAAAATCATCTGTAATAGGATCTTCGTTAATGCCCTGAATGACTTACATATGCAGTATAATTGCACCTTTCTCAGAGATTAGAGTATAAAATAAGAGTATAATGTGAAAATCCTATACAGTCAGAGTTGAAATGTTATGGGACATTTTCGAAATGTCTCATAAAGTATAGTATCAGAGAAACCCAAATTAGTTTATACAGCTAATTTTCCTTCTTAGTTCTTGGAAAGAGCACCAGATAAAACATCTGGCTTATTTTTAGGGGCCATATTATACAAAACAGAGAAAAAGTCAAAAACATATAGCAACTTTAAACACTAGAAGTAGAATAAGCACAGAGCATGTGTGCATGCTGTGGGCCCACATTACCCAGAGCAAATGAGGAAGAGCAGAGTTCTCTTCTTATCTCATAATCACGCTAGAACAGTCACTTACTGAGTGAAATGGTGACAGGATTTACCTGTTATTTAAGACATTATTTCTCTTTCTCTCTTTTTTCCTCAAAGTTCATAGAGTTGAATTAGTCATTTTAAATGTCTCCAGTTTTTTTCAGCACCCCTAACTCTTTATGTCAACCAATATTAAGTATAAAATAAATAGGAATACTGACTAGGTATGATATTTGATGGCAACTGCTGCAGTCTCAATGTTTGTGTTGCCCCCAAATTCACATATTAAAATCCTAACCCCCCCACAAAGATGATGGCATTAGGAAGTGGGGACCTTGGTAGGTGCTTAAGTCATGAGGGTAGAACCCTCATGAGTGAGATTAGTGCCCTTATAAAAGAGGCTCCAGAGAGATGTCTAGTCCCTTTTGCCATGTGACAATACAACATGACCGGGAAGAGAGTCCTCAACTGACCATGCTGGCATACTGGGTTCAGACTTCCAACCTCTACAACTGTGAGAAATATTTTTCTGTTGTTTATAAGCCACGCAGCTTGTGGTATTTTCTTATAGCAGCCCAATGGACTAAGACAGAAACATCTCAGTTTGGCCTATAGCACACCTGTTTCTTATCCCAATCCATCCTTAAACAAAATCATTTTGGTGAACTGGCTGTGACTTCACTAAATATCACAACTGATTTAAAAAATATTTTGACATTCTAGATGTTTGGCAGCCTTATAAAAATATATTTACTCTCATGGTAGGTGGTTCTTTCAATGGAGTTAACTGCAAAGTGGTAGAGAGAGTTAATACAAATGATAACAGACATGTTTTGTGGATTTAAGTACTTAAAGACTCCTCCCCGGAAGTATATACATTTACATCATGGACCCTCAGCTTGAGTCTGGCCTGTGTCCATTGCAGGGATTCAGGCAAGTCTTGACAGAGCGTATGTACAAAGGGTATGGACAAGCTCTGAGGACAAGGTCTGTGTAAAGGAAGAAGCCAGGTACGAGAAACAACAATATTCCTTTTTTTAAATTCCAAACCCAAACAGATCTGAAAACAGATTTTTCCTGTTTTCTGCAAACACGTTTGGTGGGAAAATCTGAAGTGAATTGAATTATATATTCCAAGCCTTTATTTGACTCTCTTAGAATATTCCTGAGTTTCACTATGGATTGTTAGAATGTTTGATTACAGGGGTTACACCACAACCTGCTGAGAGTTTTATGAAATACATGGTTTAGACACCATGCTATCTTTTTAAAATTAGAAAAAATCTGAATTCTGAAATGCATTTGGCTTTCAAGGGAGGGGTTGTGAACTTGTGATAATTTGCTATGCAGAGTTTACACATTTTTCTACTAACTTAATTCACTTTGGGCCCTAGGGTTGTGGTTTTGAACCTGCTTACTGTCTTATCTCTGATGCGACCTTTTCATTTATACTATAATGTATGATTAGTGAAAAGGCTAAATGAGGGTAATTATCCTGATTTCTCCTTTGTATATAAAACTCTAAATAGAAAATTTAACAGATTAAAGTAAAATTTTGATTGTTGTTGGGACATTTTTTGGTATCTTGAGTTTGAAAAAGCATTAAAAACAACCCAACCTGTCAGAAAGGCAAAAAAAACAAAACAAAAAAAACAAGAGTGATAGGTATGTCCGGGGAACTCAGTGGCACTTGAGGTGTGGCTTCACCATAGAGTGCATGAAGGATAATGGCCTCTCTATCACCGAGATTGTCGTCACGGGTATAACTCACTGAGAACCAACGAGAAACACTCTCTGCTGCCCAGTATTTCAAAGCCTTTTATTGCTTTATTTGTTCAGAAGTGCATCAGGTAAATGGAGTGCTTATAATTGTAGGTGTAGTATCAGCCATTAAAGCAAATATATTTACAGTCCCTGTAATTATATTTTGGTAAAAGTTGTTCTGGATGGTTTGACAGGACTCCTCCCTGGGTAATATGTTTACTTTAGTATTTTCTTCAATGATGCGGAACAGCTTATAGTCTAAACATTTTCTACCGATGATAGTTTTATTTCTGTCATGACCTTCTCTTTCAAGTTCAAAAGAAAAAAATAAACAATTTATAGAAACATACAGAGTGACAGATAAATGTAATGCACTCCAGGGACTTATTGATTTATTGACCAATGGTCACATTTTAAAAAATCTATAATCCAAAGGCTAATGAAAGAAGGAAGGCACAGTAAGTATGATGTTAAATAAAGTATATGTTTTAGCATGATATTTGAACTCACTCTGATGTCCTTTTTCTTAGATATTCTTGCACACATTTTTCTATTGCTGAAGCATTTATGTAGAACAACAGGGCAATAAATACTATTTAACAGAAATACTACAGTACAGCTTTCTATTCCGTAAAAACATGAGCCTTCTCTTGGGAGTGTTTTAAAGCTTACTTAATTAGGTCACCTTTGGGCAAATTGAGTTTTGGGCAAATGAAAAGGTATCTTTCAGATCACCTCAATACCATTTAGTCTTTTGGTGTGTTAATTTGCCAGTGGAATCCTAGGGAAGAGAAACAATTGTCAATAAATTAAAAAAGTAAATGCTTACTTATAAATGAGAATATTCTGTATTTGTATAAGATTTTCAAATTGTTTTTTGAAATATGATATGAATTACTTGAGGAAAGAAGTTTCCATTATAATTTTACAACATCTTTTTTCAGAATGCATCTTCATATTTTTCTCCACAACAGCTTCATAAGTTATAAGGTCATTGGAAGAATGATTTTCTCTCTTTATAACAGTTTATAATGCTTAATATGGCAATTAAATAAATAGTGGCTATCCGCATTATGTCAAAATAGTAGATATCTAGTTCTGTGAAACCCAGGAATCTGGACTCAAATGAGAAACAGAAATGCAAGTTAATATGTCTAATGCAATTTTTTGGTCACTCAAAGCATTGGAAATCTATGGTTTGGGCCTTCCCAACACCTCCTCCCCCCATGGGAGATGGTCCCTTATATAAAACATGCAATAAAACATGTCTATTAATTATATCTTATCTTGTTCTTGATATGAGGAATTATGTCGTAGGACTCTTTAAATATAGAATTTCTTTTCCCATTGCCAGTGGAATAGACATCCATCTATAACAGGGTCTATTAAAACCTTTCTATGACATTTTATATAAAGATATTAAGAGAGAGAAATTCTTTCTTTTAGATTATAATCTATAAAAATATAAGAGTGAACCAGCCAGCATCCATCTTTCCACATACAGAGAGTCACTTTGTTGAAGGAGAGAATGAGGTCAATATACAAAGAGCAGGAAGAAATGGAGCCGAAATATGGAAAGAGAGTCATTTAACTCCTTGAACTAGCCACACCTGAATTTTACTTTCAAACTTCCTAGTTACATAGCTCAGTTCCCCTTTACTTACTAGCTTGTTTCAGCTAGTTTTCATTCACATGTAACTTGAAGTATTCTGACTAATAAACTTAATGTTTGGAAATGAAAAATGACTCAATAGAAATTATTTTTTTCTAAAAACCATGTCTGCTTTTTCAGAAACTGACATTAGGTAAAAGCCAATATTTTGCATTTAGATGTAAAGATTATTCACTATAACTCAGAAATATAAAATCAAGTGTTTTGGTTATATTCATAACTAAAGCATAACTAGCAAAATAGCAGTAGAAAATTTGTATATTCTCCTACAGTGAAGACAAAAGGATTAAAAAAATTCATGTTCTTTAAAAAGTACATTTTAAAGAACAATATCTAAATACAATGATGGCATACTTACTCACTAATCAAATGTTATCAATAATTGCTTAGCTAAATATTGACTTTTATACTTACCCTTGAGCATAACTTTTACTTTTCTCACCCATTTAATTTTATGTCTGCATAAAATGCCACTTGACTCTTTGTTTTTATCTTTTGCAATGATAACTCTTGCTATAGATGCTGCAGCTACTTCAGATTTCAGAGTAGACTTAAAACTTTTAAACTCTCTGTTTAGGTCCTGTGGGATGATTTTGATTTGCCTTCTGCTTCTAAATGTACCCTGCAAGGGAAAACCAGGCTGTTGCATGTGGTTCGTTCTGCTCTATATCTTGGATAGACATAATCCTCACAATCCTCCTCCTCACCTCTCCCCTCTCCATCCTCATGGTCAGCAAAATAAAAAGACTTCATTGTAGATGAACTGTCTTGTTTCCGTCAAACCCTGTGACTGTTTTCTCTGCTAGACAAAAGATTACTTCTTCGATCATCCCACAGTCTCTCTATTTCCTTCTTTGAAGCTGGCAAATGATCACACTCTTGCCACCTTATATTATTTTGAGGTACAATTTAAATAAACATACCTGTACAGTTTTAAAAATCGGATACACAGGTTTCTCATATATAGCAGATCAGGTAGTGATTTGTAATCCAAATGTTTATAAAATGCAGAGTTACTTTTAGGGCCCCAAATTTCTTTCCAATTATTATCATCACTATATTGTCATAACTATTTTGTAAATTCCCCCAAATAGAATTGGTTTTAATGAATTCCGATGATTCAGAGTACTCTCCATATACAGTTATTTGACCGTTGTTTGTTTTTTAACACTGGCAAGCCTGCAGCAAATTTTAGAATATAGTAAAAGATTTTTATCATACCCAGTATCTAATAGATGTAATCACACAAAGGTTTTCAAGCCAATTCAGAAGATTCATTTTCTAGGAATAAGATTACAGTAATTTATCATTAATGTTATCTTCTAGACACTGTAGTTTTGGTTGAGGTAAAGATTTGCAGTTTCCTATCTCCCTATCCATGGTCAGTGTTCATCTAATAGCTAGCATCATACCTAAGGGTAGATTTATACATTTGTTTTCAGTTCAAGATTTCTTGCTCCCGTTGGTGAACACAAATGCTCCTGACTCCTCTCCACCTGAATGTGCACAGAATATAATTATGGCGGAAACTAACATTATCTGAAATACATTTTTATTTATGCTTGTAGAGCAAGGTCAGAATAATTAATCTGAAAGATGGTAGCACTATGGATTATGCCAAACAGTATTTCCCCTAGGAATGTAATACCACATATCACAAATAGGCCAAATATTCATATGTATTCCCACTGGCTTCTCTGTCAAACCAGGTTTACTGTCACTAAATATGAAGTTTTCAAAATAGATTGCAGGGGATGTTTCTGGTGGTGTGTGCTTCATGCATATGTTGAAATAATATTGCGATGATTAATTTTTTTCTAAGTTTATTGAAATATAATTGATATATAATATTGTATAAGTTTAAGGTGTACAATGTGTACACCTATATCATGAAATGATTCCCATGATAAAGTTAATACATTGTGATGGTTAATTTGGCTGGGCCATGGGGTGCCCAAATATTTGGTCAAACATTATTCTGGGTGTTTCTGTTAGGATACTTTTGAGAGAGATTAACATTGAAATCAGTAGACAGAGTAAAGCACACTTACCTCCCTGAGGTGGGTGGGCCCCATTCAATCAACTGAAGGCCTCAATAGAACGAAAAGTCTGACCACCCTACCTCCCCATTCCACAGTGAATGAGGATTCCTGATACATGACTGCCTTTGAACTGGGACATTGTTTTTTTTCTTGCCTTTGGACCTGAACTGAAACACCAGCTCTTCCTAGGTCTCGAGTCTACTAGGTTTTGAACTAGAATTCCACTATTGCCTTCCTGAGTCTCCTTATTCTCTCTCTCAATACTTCTCTCACTCTCTTGATCTCCTGCTCTTGCTCTTTCCATAGATATGGATAGGTATAGATAGCTAGCTATATGGAGAATCTTCACTAATACAAATATTATATTGATGATCTGTAAAATGGAGGTAGTAATGTTTGCTCTATCTGACAAACAGTCTGGGGAAGTCCCAGGTTCATTATAAACATCCAGAATGGCAGGTATGATGATGCTGAATAATATCAGGTTTAGTGCTCCCTTCCCACAGTTTCCCAAAGCAATTTGTAACATTGAGATAACACGGTTAGACCACTAAGCTTCTCAAGGTAAAGTCTGATTGGTGAGTCCTGACACTAAATCATTTCCAAAGAAAATCTTTTGACTCTAATATCATATGATAACTAGCCTGTTCTTAAGTAAACAGAAAAATTATGTCCAACTTTACTTATTTTGAAACATTAAAACTTTTACAACTAAATTGATAACTGAATCATAATAATTTTCCTTTAACTTTGAGCTTTCTTGGAACCAGGTAGAATAATAGCAACAAAAACCATGGCAAAGATATGATAGTTGATGATTAGCTAACTGGCACATTTCAAGGGTCCTATTGCTGAAAAGCCATTGTTGCTCTGGTTGGAGAAGGGGCCCACTGAGAAACTGTGCCACCTTCCCATTCCAGTCACTTCTTCCTTGCTGAGAAAAATGTCCATTGTCTGCCCTACTCTGTATATAGGAGGGGCAGAGTATGCCTTTGCATTAGACTTTTCTGAAACCCCTTGACTGGCTGTCATTTGGGGTTACAACCAATTGATAATCAAGTTAGCAAGGTAATAATTATTTGACAAAATTGCAAGCTAATACTGTAAATTGTTTTTGATTTGACAAAATCATAGCATCAATCAATGCTAGAAAAAGGCCAGTCTTGCTACACCATAAGCCTTTCATTATTGCCATTCCCTATCACTCCTACTGGGATCAATTACTTCATCCTACAGGGCATAGGGGTCAGAATTGTGGAGAGGTGGACAGCAAAATCTGGTGACCTGGTAACTCTACTTAGACAGCAGAACACAATTGTATTTTTAAAATACTAATCAGCCTTATATAAATGTTTCTCTTGTATAGATGTAATCTAAAACACATAAAAAATTCTGGGGCTTGATAAAACATATCAGTCTAAAGACCATGTTCTTTTTTAAATTGATTTTAAAAGCTATGGCCTTATGTAGGCTGCATTCTAGGATTTGAGTTTTATTTTGAATCTTTAAAAAACATGTGTATCATCAGAAAAAAAGAATGTTTATCAAATTGCAGAGGAATTTGATCCTGTGAGTGATTGTTGCTAAGGGACCATTTCATGCAAATTAATCTGTAAACATTTGGCAGCTAGATACTTGATGGGAGGGGGAAAGAGTGGAGAAAATTAGTGAGATGGAGAGCAAGAAAATCACTCCCATCTGATTAGAAAAAGGTAATCATGGTGTTTTCTTGCAGACCAGCAGCATCTTGATGTTTCTCTAATTTCTCTTTCATTTTTGCCTTTCTTGGGAGTGAGGGCAAGGAGTACTGAGGAATATGGAAAGGATACTTAGTGCTCAAACAATTGCCTGAAAAAGTAAAGCATGTGAATACATTTCAGGTTAAGACGTAACTATTTAGGTATCTCATTAAAGAACAAATCAAAAATTGGGAATACACTTGTCAGATTTCCTTCTCCCAAAGCTCATGGGAGTTTTCAGAGTTGTCAGCAAGTCCTGGTCACATTAGAAAAATGTATTTTACCAACATTTGAGGGAAAGAGCTACTTCACAGCCATATTTGGGACTGGTCAAACATAATCTGTAAAAGATGCTTCTAGAAAATTCAATCATATTTTTCTTTTAAATCTCGGTGATGAATATTTACCTGTTAATAAGTATAGTGTTAGAGATTAGTAATTAATTATATTTATTTTGATTTTTATTTATGCAATTATTTAGGGTTTAAAAAGTTTATGTAAGTTGACACTGAATCAATAACTGTATATTGCTTAATTGTGCTTGAGTTGGAAACATGGAACCATAATTAAGATGTGGTTAGAGTGTACATTTATTCTAGCAAATCTAAAGTTAAAAAACAATGGTGATTGTGATGGTATTGCTTTATATCTTGCCTATGGTGATGGTCACATGAATCTGCAGATGTGATAAATTACATACATACATACATACATACATACATACACACGCGAATGCATTTAGAACTAGTGAAATCAGAATAAGTTCAGTGGATTGTACCAATATCATTGTCCTGATTGTGATATTGTACTGTAGTTATGCAAGATGTTACCGTTGGGAGAAACTGGGCAAAGTGCTTACCAAAACATCCTCTATTACTTCTTACAACTGCATGAGAATCTACAATTATCTCAAAATTAAAAGTTAAAATAATTCTGAATATCATAAAATACATTATTTTTTATTCACTTATATCCTTGATAATTGATATTTAAACACTGTTAAAGCTAACGTGTGGAAATTACTCTGAAAAATTATGGAAGAATTTAGAACCTGCCATTTTTCTACAGATCAGAAAGCAGTAAGCCTTTACTTATATGCCATATACTTACGGTTCCAAAAGGAAAATTCTGAACTATTGTTATGCTCATGCATTGTGCTCATAAAATTGCCAACATGTTACTAGCATAATTTTCTTTAAATTAATCCAACAGAACAGCTGCAGAATACAATATTGTCTATGTGAAGACCTTACTATAAGTGCACAGGAAACTATTTCTTTTTATCATATTGCCCGTGGATGAGTCAGTTTGAATAGATACATTAAAAATTTTAGAGCACATTGAAATATATATTTTTTAAATGGTTATCAAAAATATAGATAAATTTAAAAAATAAAAGCAGTTATGTACATTTTTTTTACTATAACGAATGACCCTGATGAATCTGTGCTATATTAAGACAACTAAACAACTTTTTTAAAAAAAATTCTTAGAGACCATTAGAAAATATGCATCGATTACTTTCTCATAAACTATTTTTGAATAGCTATAGTTAGGCACTTTTATAAGAGCAATAAAAGTGGCTTTGATGTAAGTGATAGAATAAGTTAGAGCTTGGAAGAATTCAAGGTTTTGATAAATACCATTGGTAAACTATGAAAAGAAAAATCCATTGAAACGTAAAGCAAAAGCAATACAGTTCTTATTTGAACTGTACAGGAAAGACCTTGGAGCCCAAGATATTGATCTTTATGGAAAGAAATACAATGCTGGTATACTGCTTGATGCTTCAGGAAAACATAGCTACATAGTCATACGAGTGGAAACATAGTTTCCTGGTACTCAACTTTTAAATAGACTATCAGATAAGTTTTAAAAAATTTAAGTGATCACAGGAGAAAATATAAATGCCAGTGTAAAGTTACAGTTGATGGAGGCTGGGAGGTGGAAGGCAGTGAGGGAAGGTTTAGATTGCATGGAGAAAGGCATCATGAGACCTATAATTAATAGAACAAGAGATGGATTTTCAGGATGTTGTCTGAGGTCACAGAGGGTACCTTTAAGGTGGAAAAAGAGAGATGGGCAAAGTGAGAGTTAAAGCTCCTCTACCAAAGCAAGAAGTTAGTAGACAAAGTTAATAAGCCAAAAGTTAATTTACTAATAATAGTACAGTTTTTAAGGCAGGAAAAAACATACCCAGAAGTAGCAAAACATGATAACATGATTGTTTTTGAAATGTGGAAAGGCCTAGGGATGAATATGAAAGGTATTTTTATTTTTTAATTTTTTTTATCCACAGAGTTGTATGTACTGTTTGATTACTTTTTTAAAAAAATAAAGCAGAGATTTTTATTTTATGTAAGATAGTAAGTTCTCCCATTAAGAGGTACTTGAATTTCAGTTCTTCACTCATTTGAAAACCATTTATTGAGCACATATTTCATGCAAGGGTGAATTCTATTTAAAAGAAAATAAGATTTTTGAGGATGATGGTTTTTACTAAGTATATTTAGCCAAAATGAATTTCTGGTTCAAAAATTAAGGGTTTGGATATTTGTGAATGTCTGTCTGCCTGTCTGTCTGTCTGTCTATCTATCTATCTATCTATCTATCTATCTATCTATCTATCTATCTATCTATCATCTATCTATCTATACATGTGTCTGAAAATGGAGAAATGACAAGTAGAATTATAATCAAGGTATACTTTGAGGTTTGATAGTCATGAATATCATTTTCGAAAATCACAAATAATATTTTTTTTACATCTAAACTTCTTGATTTTTGTACTTAGAAATCATGATAATGATTGCTAGTCAACATCTAGTCCTTCTCAATCCTGTTTATTACCTTGACCTAGTGTTAAGAAATCTGAACCCCAAAACTCTCAATCCTGACCTCTGTTAAGAAAACATGCTTCTTTATTGTGTCTGGTGTACACGGCCCTAAGAGATTATAGTTTGTGAGCATTTTACTTGCAAAAAAATCTACTAAAGAATTCTGGTGAGTTAGCAATGCAATGTCTGTAAAGAAAATGTTTCCCAATTTAAAAGCTATTCAAATCTTGAAAGATTATTGAAAATAATTGTTGATGTGTGATAATTTGTTCTAAAAGATTTGATTTACAATATAAAACACATTATTTCTGCATCTGTTGTCAACATTATATTTGTTTAAAAGCATCCAGGCAGTAAAAAGTCTTGCTACATAAAGGCAAAGTTTAGGAGATGGTAATGGCAATAATTTTGTTGTAGAAACTGCCTCATATAGGAAGTCTTACCTCCAGAGTCTGCTTTCCTGTGACGTTTAAGGGAAAAAGCATGGGCTTAGCAGTTACTTGGCAAAAGTGGGACAAGCACCCAGGTACATAACTCAGTCTATTGTCTCAGTCTATTTATCTGCAAAATGAAGAAGCACTATTGTCACTCACAGAGTCACTAACAACATCATTGAACACCCGGTAATAGTTATTCACATGTACTGGGCACTAAAGTCTGGCAGCTCCAGGGCTTGTAGTGAATCTTATTCGATTCTCCCAACTATTAGAATCTAAATAGGAGCATTTTAAATAGGAGCACATTGAGGCTGACAGAGATCCTAGTGCTTAGTTAAGGGGTGGAAAAGAAACCAAAACATGTCTCTCTGATTCCAAAGCTCTTGTACTTAAAATGCTGCCCTAAATCACCCACTTTATGTGACCTTCAGGTTTTGCACAGTTCAAATACTCTGTCAGTAGCTTTAACTACTGTGCACTGGACCCTGGAGATGGGCTCACAGCTACTGTAGGACATTCACAGTCCATGTATGTCGAAAGTAAAATATATAGACTGGGTAATGTTATACACATATGTACACTATGATATATCAAGAGTAAATAGATGCCATGTGATTAATAAAAAACAAATGTGGTTACATAATTATTACAGACGTGTTTAATTTTTTTCTAAACAATTTCTAGAGGTACAATTTATATCATTATGAGACATGAAAATTGTATTGTTGTTAAATAGGAGTCATCGGACTCAGGGTCACTGCACAACTCCAGGGGTGCCATAACAAAGGGCCCCAGACTAGGTGGCTTAAAGTACAGAAATTTTTCTCACAAGTCTAGAGGCTGAAGTTTGAGATCAAGATATTGGCAGGATTGGCTTCTTCTGAGGCCTCTCTCCTTGTCTTGTGATGGCCATATTCTCCCTTTAATCTCACATGGTCTTAAGTCTGTGTCCCAATCTTCTTATAGGTCGTATTGGATTAGGGCCCACCCGAATGACCTAATTTTAGCTTAATTTCCTCTTTAAAGATCCTATCTCCAAATATAGTCACATTCTGATGTAAAGGGGTTAGGACATCAACAAACAATTTTAGGAGGACACAATCAAGCCCTTAACCCTTCCTCTCCTTCTTCCACAGAGAATTGCATGTGCATAGTTTGGCTTCTTCAAACTTCGCAGTCTCCAATTTTATCTGCTACTTCCCTGGATTTTCTTGCATAGACATTTAATGGCTCTACTTTTTGTCCTCTGCTTCTCTGTCTACTCTTGCATTCATAAGCAATTTCATCCAACCTCCCCTTAGAGCTTTAGACTCTAGGGATTCTAATGAACAGCTCAAACTCAACATGGCCAGAACAGAACCCTTGATATCTTTCACTCTCAGACAACTCCTTCTCTGTCTCAACAACAATTACTGTCATTGTTCGGCACCAAAACTTTGGAGTCATCCTTTATACTTCTTGTTTCCTCACGTCTGCATCCAATATATCGAAACATGTCTATTGGCTCTACCTTGAAATGTAAATTCCAATTTCTAACTTTCCATTTCTCACCACTTCAAATAGCTACCATCCTAGTTCTAGCCTGCACTATATCTTTTATATAAACTATAACCATTTCTTTAACTTATCTCCATGCTCTTTTCATGTGTTTTAATTCTCCTCATACCCACTATCATGATTAAAGACATAATTCTGAGTTGTGGTGATCGTATATGCATGTATAAAAAGTCGCTCATCTGTACTCTTAGATTTTTCTCATTTTGTTTTACGTAAATTTTTAATTCAACTTCAAAGAATTCTGAGAAAACAAACATTATTCAGTTCACTTCTTGTCCCTGCTCAGAGCTCTTCATTGACTAAATATCACCATCTGAATGCTCTATAAGTTTTCTGTCATATGTCCAGTTGAGCCCACCAACTTCGTTTGTTACCTTCTGTCACTTCACCCTGTTCACGCTGGCCTTCTTATTTTCTGAATGAATCAAGTTAAATTTTGTCTAGGGTCTTCTCCATCTAGCTCTAACACTTTTTTTAAATCACTGCGTCTTCACTTCTCAAACATCACTTCTTTAGCAAAAGCCCTACCTGATTCACGTTATACCAAATACCATTACCCGCCCCCATTATTCTTTATCTTTTTTTACTGATTTCTTTCACCAAAATAATCATTTCTAAATATTATACATTTAATTGTTTCTTTGATTTCTGTCTGTTTTGTCCAATAATGTATTTCCTGGCCTAGCATAATATTTTGCGCGTTGTTAGAATTCAATATGTATTTGTCAAATGACTATATATATGTATACATATAAAAATATACATATATACATAAATAACAAAAAAATTAAATTTATTTGATCACAATTTTAAGACCATTTCAAATAAAATTTACAGTTTGAAATATTCTTTTGCTTCAATTCTCCATTTTGCTTTGTATGCAGAGCTCCAGCTTTAATGAAATCTACTTTTAATTCTTTGCAATTTAGACAGTTAAACTTTACTAAATTTGGTCAAAAGCTATTGTTATATACAATCAGACAGATAAAGTTCATATGGCATATTCGTTTTTCCATAAATATCTGTAGTTAAATAGAGTCCATTACTTGAAAGACATTTTCCAATGGAAAAAATTATGCAGCTATAAATGTCTTCTTATATGTATCTCAAATATGTATCTCAAAATGTGGCCTATAGTAAGTTTTTGGCAATTTTAAGATATTAGGGAAAGGCTCCCTGTTTGTAAAAATACTCTAAAGGCTTTTGTAAAACAAAGAAGAGTTTTATGGTGTGAATAGTTGGTCTTTAAGTATCGATCATCTTGGGAAAATTTTAATTCTTTTGACCCTTTTGAATATGTAAAAATTAAGTTCTAATAATTATAATAATGAAATGATCACAGGCTAATTATATCACAGGGTAATTATAAAATGAAATAAAATAATTATGAGAGAACACATTGCAAAGTGCAATACTTTAAAATGCTAGAAATTATCCTTTAAATCAAAACAAGAAATATTTGAGGGCCTATCATTTGAAGCACAGTGACCAACAAGGAAAAAGTTATTTTAGCTCTAAAAGAATAAAACCATGTTGGAACTAAAAATTACGGAAACTTTTTCAACTAGAAGCTAATGAGTGTTCTGATAAATATAATTGGTAAATCTTGATAATAAAAGTTGATTTTATAATCACTTTTATTTTTTTTTTAGTTTTAATTTTGGTTGAATTGATTTTCTAGAAACTTAACTTTGGCATCATGTTCTTAAGTTTTCTGTCTCCACCAAGAAAATAAAAATGAATAGCTTATCTTTCTCTTTATGAAAAAATAATATCTTTCAAAGTGTTAACTGAGACTGTAGAAAAACTAACTGACAAAATCTCAAATAGGAATACCTTAATTCTTTATATATTGCACTGTTCTTCCCAGCCTATGACTGCAGATAAAGTTGTACTTTATTTACTCACATCATAATGGCACAAGACTCCAAGCACATCCTTGCCAGAAATTATTACTACAAAGAATGTCCTTCATGCATTTCTGAGAATTTTCCCAACGTACTGCTTCACATAACACCAGAAAAAGATTGTCAGGTTCTTTAACTAGGGCCTCTTTCTGGCCACCAGTCTGTTACGCCTGTTGCCGAAGACGCTTGTTAATTAAGAGTTCTGTTAGGCAAAGTATCTATATTATTGATGTTGCTTCTGCCCCATTTCCATCTCAGGTGGGGTCCAAAGGTCAGTCGTGACTACTTTTACCTGCTGTCTCAGATGCTGGCATCTCTGGAAGCCAGGCCCTACACCACCCTGCTATGATTTCCAAGAGCAACTCTACTGCTGTCCTATTGTGGCTGAAAGTAAAAGCTCACTGCTTCCACTCATTTCCACACTGCTTCTTCATGGACAGGAGAATGTCACCCTACTCTAGGCCTTTCCACTTTTTAGAGTCTGTGATGGTTAATTTTATGTGTCAGCTTGACGAGGCTAAGATAAATGGTAAAACTTTATTTCTGGATGTATCTATGAGAATGTTTTTGGAAAATATTTGTATTAGAATATGTAGACTGAGTAAAGATCTGCCCTCACCAATGTGGGCAGAGCATCATCTAATATGTTTTTTTAATTTTATTTTAATTTTATTTTTTGGGTGAGGCAACCTTTGGTTCACCTCACAGATTGCAAGGACCTTGTCACCTTACAATCCCTTATTTTTTATTTTTTATGCCTACAGCACCTGGTCTTTTTAGGTGGTCTCCCATCCAAGTACTTACTAGGCCCAACCCTGCTTAGCTCTGAGATCAGATGGGATCGGGCTTGTTCAGGGTAGCATGGCCATAGACATCATCTAATATGTTGAGGGCCCAAAGAGAGCAAAAAGGCAGAGAGAGGGTGAAATTTCTTTTCTCTTCTTGATCTGGTACATCCATATTCTGCCCTTGGACATCAGAACTCCTGTTCTCAGGCCTTAGGACTCTGAGATTTACACCAGTGGTCCTCTCACCTTCCTCTCTGCCCTTCGGTCTCAGACTGGGAGACACACCATTGGCTGCCTTGGTTCTCAGGGCTTTAGACTCAGACTAAATTACACTACCAACTTTCCTTCTTCTCCAGCTTGCAGTGGACAAATCAAGGGGCTTTTCTGACTCCATTACTGCATGAGCCAATTCTTATGATAAATCTATCATCTATCTATCTATCTATCTATCTATCTATCTATCTATCTATCTATCTATCTATCATCTATCAATCATCTACTATTGGTTCTGTTTCTCTGGAGAACCCTGCCTAATAAAGAGCTCATGCTCCTTTGGCTCTAAGCCCTAGCTCCATTGTCAGTTTAAATTCTTGCCCATAATTTGTTCTAGGATTAACCACTACCTGGGATGATTGACAGTGGCTATATCCTTATACTTTAGAGGTTAATTCCATCTTTACTCATCAGGTCATAGACTTGATCCATAGTTCTGATTAGATCATTAAAAATTAATCTGAGATTGGTAAATTTTCTTAAATCCAGTTATTTAGTCTTTCATATGATCACTTTGTTACTTATATTAAAATCAGACTGGTACTAGATATTTTGAAAACTTTTAAAGTTTGAGCTGAATGACAATTCAGCCTGAATAGAGGTAATATATCTTAGCAATAAAGCTCATTTTATTAAAGGATACCACTAAGTAAGTACATAACATTTTATTGTATACCTAACATTATAATTTAATGATAGGCAATAACTCATACATCTGTTATTTTTTATATATTTTTTGCCAAATCTTCAGAAAGACAGGTTATAACTTAGTGATCACATTAGACATGTCTTCAATAGCAATGCACTTTAATTTGCATATTTCTTAAGTAAAAGATACATCATAAGCACACATGTTCAGAAATATTGGGGCTTAATATCTAAATGTGTATGTAATATGTAATTATTGTCTTTATAAGTTATTACCTTTATAGGAGATAATGATCTCACCTGGAGAAAAATCTTGCATTCAAGTGCTCTTTGTTCTTACCACTTTGTTATTAAATAATTGTCTAAGACTTGAGAAGTATCTAAATGAGAATACTATTTAATAAAAATTGCTGGACTTAATTCTGTTCTCAGATGTCCAAATTCTTATTGACGTCAACTCTTACTAAGAACATCTATTATATGGGACCATTTATCTATAAATGAGTCTAAGTAATTATGTGGAGTATCAGCATATTTGTGCATAGTGGTGTGAAGCGGATTCTGGATAACCCTCTAAGCTTTTACAAGAAAATAGAAAGAAATTGATATCTATTCAGATACCATAAGGAATGTTCTTTTATCTCACTGAGAGGCATTTATTCAAGCTAACTTTAGGATCATAATGTTCAGGTGAAAATACAAGAAAATTTACAAGTCCTCATACTTCACAATGTCGTTTTGTATATCTGAGTCTGTCTAGTTCACAGTGGAAGCTCAATTACAATTTATATTTGGAGTTAGGCATCACATCCTGGTATGTAGTTCTGTTTTCATGTATTTATTTGCAAAAGACATTGAGTCTCCTAACAATTTGTCCACATGCAAGGATCAAAAATACATTTAAATATTTGCTGATATTGAGATAGTGCCTAAATAAATCTAAACAACAGAGAATGCTATGAGATCTTGAAAGAATTTGCTAAGGGACAAAGATTCTCATTACACCAACGAAATTTGCTGACATAGCCTGAATTGTAGATGGTCAGTGATTCCAGTACAGTGAGAAGCTGCATTTGAACTCTATCATTTTTAGTGAGATAAAATTAGCACAGCTTTATTATCTCACATCTTAGTCAATCTAACATGCTTCTAAGACTCGTGCAAGTTTTGGGTGGTTATAATCTATACCAGACTCTGGATTCTGATTTTTGCTGGACTAGGTCTCACTCACTTTGGCAATATGAAGGCAACTGGTGATATTAATTTGGAGTTGATTCAATGAGGTCATGTAGGATGGGGGAATTTGATTGAAAGTGGGAGGTGAGGAAATGGAGATATGAGAAAAGACTATTTTGAAAAGATCACTAGAAAGATCAGTGAAATGGAACTATAGATGGAAGATGACCTAATATCTAAAGAGGAATTTATATATATGGAAATATCGAAGTATATTTCTATGAATAATAAAAACAGCTCATACTTTTATAGTTTATGTGCCAAAAAAAGGTATTCTATAAGTATCAATTTAATTCTCAATTTTCATAAAAACCTTCCATCTTACAAGTGAAATTGACTCTCAGAAGGGGTTAGTAATGGGCTCGTTGTCATGTGGCTACTACAGGGTGGGGCCAGGATTCCAAACCTAGGACTATTGACAGAGCTCACATTCCCTAGAGTAGAGGGCTCTGCCTCTCTTAAAAGTAGGAGTGATCCTCCATGGAGAGAGAAAGTAATGGGAGAGAAGGGGGAATATTGCAGGAGTGAAGACCTGAAGGATGAGAAGAAGCTTGATATCAGTGTGCAAGTAGAAGGGTTCAGTCCTTAGAATGAGAACGGTCTATTTGATGGACTGCAGATGAAGGGAAGTTGTTAATTTTTGTGGTGACTCTTATGATTTTGTTTCTTCTTTCCTGAGTGTAATAAGAGTTAGGAGTGAAGTAAAGAGAGCTAGTGTTGAACATTATGAAGAGAGAAGAGGTGTGAAATATATGCAAAATAATGACCTCATTTCTTTCATTTCCCACCCCTGATCATGAAAAGGATATCAACCAAATCAAGTGCCTTTTAAATTTAGGATCTTGGCTACTTTTTACTATAGTGCTCGGTTGACAACCATCTGTGCTGTGGTTACTTTATTTTCAGTTAGTGACCCAGGAATTCTCTTCATCATGAGGCTTGAGCTCTTTCCATGGCCAAATTTCATGAAAATAGAGGAATGTCTCTTCTCTAAGAATCTTATTGAGGACATACGGGAATTAAAACAAGGTTTTAAGGTGGCCAAGGGGTAAATTGGAGGATTTCATGTGCCTCGTTAAAACAAAATACCACAATTGAAAAAGAATGAAACTTTAAAACCAATTGTCTGAAACCTCACCCCAGGAAGTTTTATTTTCCTACAGATTAAGCATGTCTTTTTATTTTCTTGGAAAGGGATCTGCTTGTAAAAGTGTTTTATGTACAGTTTAAATGCCATTACTTTGGTGTCACAAGAAAATGTGCATTACTTAGTGAGTGTTCTCAGCATCTTTCCTTGTTACTCTCTATCAAGACATATCTTCAATTCCTGGACCATTAATGCCTGACATATTTGTCAAATATATAAACATGCACTATGAATTTGTTTAAAATTTGGCAAATAACACAATTATCTCTTCTGCTACTACTTATATTTTCAGTTGTAGCTAAGCATCCTTGACCTAACTAGGCTCTTCCTCATATTAGCCTGAAGGTCCAGAATACTTCTGATGCTGTTTCTAAACCAAGACACACAACTATTTTGAGAAAGAACTATGTTACTGAAGGTTTTGCCTTTTTCTAAATGACCAACTACATTTAACCAGTCAGTAGTTTTCTCGAAGGTGTTCTAAAAGCCTTTTGACTCTTTTTGTATCTTATGGAAATTTTAAGCAAAACCAGGTAATCAGAGCATGCTTTTGAATCTACTCATAAAAGCGATATATCTGCATGCTTGTGACCACCCTTTTTTGTATCTATGGCCAGAGTTACCTTATCTTGTTTGATTGTTGGTCGCCAATCATTGGCCTCAACTTTTTTCTGTCTTGTCTCTTGCTAATTTCCTGGTAGTGGCATTCTTATATCTCAGCTTTTGCTCTTTCACCTAACATCTCTACTTTTGAAAATAACTTTAAATTTTCACATTTCTACGCTGGCCCGTTAGAATGTATGCATAGGCGATACTCAAACAATGCATTTGAAAAAAATTTTATTGTGCAACTATTTAAAAAATGACGATAATTTACATCTATTGTGTACAATATGTTAAGAAACAAAGCAGATTATTATAGCGTATATAGAGTATGATCCCATTTTGTATAAAAATGTTTTTAAGTAGTTTGGAAGGGTTAATATCAGAGTATAAACTGGTTATCCCTGGTAAGATGGTGATAATCCAAATCCCTTTGCATTTTATTCATCAATAAAGGTATTTTACTTTAATATAAAGCACAGTAGAGAGAAAGGAATAGTTTTCTTTTCCACATCGCTTTTCATCTTATTTATTCAGTTTAGTATGATGGTCATGCACCAGACCTACTTACTACCTCTGTAAACTTATGCAATTCACCTCAAATTGTCTATGCCTCAGTTTCCTCACCTATCAAATGGGATAATAATAGTACCTATATCAAAAGGTTGATTTGATATTTTAATAAATGTAAGACGATTAGAACAATGATCTAAACACAGTAATTTGTGTTTTTCTTTATTCTTATGTATTTAACCCCAATGTCATGTTAAACATATGGTAGAAACTGAAACTCACACAGAGGAGTGTGGAATCAACACTTGTTCACAGTTTAGAGGGAGAGACAGACAAATAAATAGATGATTTCAGTGAATATGCTGATTACTATAGAGATGTATCGACTGTTACTAATTATTATTAATTATTGTTTAAGAGGAACATGTAACTCAAATTAGAAGGCTTCCTTAAAGATGTGACATCATGAAGGATAAATCATTTTGGTGAGGAGGAATTCCAATAACACAGGCACAGATCCACAGCCAGAGGGTAACAATACTGGTTTTAAACTTTTCTATCTGCAATTCAATCTGCTATGAATTTGAACTTCTAATTCTGCTTTAAACATCTCAGTTCTTCCATCCACTTCCAGTATTCTATGTGATGGAGACATTAATTTCTCACTGTCTTCTAGGAGCTATGGAGAAATTATAATAATTTTTGATAAAGAACACTGAAAATTTATTTGTAAAATCTCCTTTGGGAATGGGATGATTAATCTTTGAATAAATAACTTTATAAGCCAAAGGAAAAAAGGCAAATCAGAAAAAAAAAATTAATCTATAAATCCCAGACTCTGGCTTTTACTTGTTCACTTATTAGACTTATTTCGAAAGGGGGAATTAAAAAAAAAAAATTTGATGGAAACCTTTAAATGAAAAGGGGTTAGGGGAGGCACAACTAATTTCTGTATGCACTGAGATACCATTTAATGGTTTAATTAAGATGCAGATTAGGTGATAGCTATAAAACCTTACTATTCTGGGATCTAACCAGCAAGTTAAGATAGGGTTTTCATTTTGAGCAAACAGATGGAAACAAAGGAAATCCTAGTTAAGAGAGTGGTGTTGCCAGATTAGTAAATTATCTGCAGTATATACAATATTCTTTTTTTGTAACTGCAGATTTATTTTTTCTAATTCATATCTAGTATATTTTGGTATCTTTTATAATTTAAGATATGATAACATAAACTTTAGGGACGTCCCTTTGAATCAATTAGATAATTATTTTTGTCATAGAGATGTGATAAAAAAGTTAGCCCCTGACTTTTTTCAATTTTTTATTGTTATAAAAACACATAATATAAAATGTATTATCTTACAATTTTAAGTGTACAGTTCAGTGATATTAAGTTTATTTATATTGTGCAACAATCACCACCATCCATCTATAGAACTCTTTACATTCTGCAAAACCAAAACTCTATACTCATTAAATAATAATTCCTAATTCTTTCCTCTCCCTAGCCCCTTGAATATTAAGTAAAATGTGTTCCAAAGTTTTTTTAAATCTAAACTGCAATTTATTATATGAGCAACATAGTAAATGATGATTGAACTCTCAAACTAGTCCACAAACCCTATTTATCGATTAGCTCACGATCTATTAAATTGATAAAATAGACAAATACAAAGGATTATAAATCATGATAGGCAGGGGTTGAAATTTTTGGTCAATGAGAAACATGCATACAAAACATCACTTTATTGGGTACAAGATGATCCTTAAGCAAAATTTGGAAATGAGCAGTTTGTATTCGGTGTCTGCCATGTTTTTATTGTATTTATCTTCTGGTGCTTTTCTCTTTGACTTCTAAGCTCTTACTTCCTGGATACTATCCTATTTTAAGCCTGAATGTTATGCCCCATACATGTCTATATCATTCCCCAAGAGTCCCATAATTTCAGAAATACCTTCTTTTGGGGGCACGTTTTTGTTGGAGATTTTCAAAAGTGAAAATGGAGATGCTATATTAAAACAGGTTTGAAGGATACTTGCAAACAACCTCCTACAAGTCATTTTATAATTCTAGAACTCCTGAGAATTCAGAGGTAGCATTATGTCACCAGATAAAGGTACAAGAAACAGATTCCATGTCACCATGCAAAATAGTAACTGAAGAACATTTACAAGTACTAGTGATGAGATTCATTACTACCTGGGCTCATTTTCAGCCATTTTTCAGATGCCAACTTTGCGGCATACAGAGAAGCTGTTCTGTTATTAAACTTAAAACATATTAAATTACATTTGCTACATATGGATCATAGATGTTGAACTTTATAAATTCCCTCTAATCAGAATCTCAATTTGCATTCTCTATCCATTATGTTTTGTATGTTTTATACTTCTCGAGGAACATTAAGCTAACATGAAGTGGGTAGGGGTGGGAGTAAAATTTTAAATTGTAAATTTTGAAAAAGGAATGGTGGCTGTAAATCCCTAGGCAGGAGATCATTCCTTTAAGCTTCTATGGGTGGTTTGTATGTAGTGGCCTACATCTAACGGTCCTGATTTTACTGGTTATCATTAGCTTCTCATATATCCTGTCAGGAAAAGAAGGCAAATTGTTTTGTAGGCCAATAGTCACCCAAATGATATTTTATTACCTATCTTAGGGTATCATATTCATCTTTTCCTGGGAGAATTTAAGGTGTCTAGTATGCTGATTACTATAGAGATGTATCGAGTATGTGGCCTCACCTAGCTCTGATTAGACAATCTATAACCTATGACGTTTGGTTTGCTGGAAAACTGACAATTATTTGGTTTTGTGATGTAGGCTTTTGCTTTTTGACAGTTTGGACTGTGATAGTTTGCCTTGGGATCTCTGTCATCATGTAAATTTTTTGGGGGGAATGCAGATAAGGGAAAGATTCACTTTGATTTTTAAATGCTGAAGATTCATGTTAATCCCCAGTATTCCCTCACAGAATACTTGGTGATAGTGGTTGAGACAGACTCATAAGAAGCTTTTCTGATTCAGTTATTCTATCTGTCCTATTCAGTTCAATTTGCCTGTGTTGGGGTCTTCTTCTGTAGCAAGAGAACCATTGCTTATCTCTGACTGGTATCCTTGTATGAAGGTCATCCCTCAGCTGAATGCCATCATTTCTTGCTAGCTAGGACATTTCAGCAGATGCCTTTGTTCTAGAAAAAATCATGCAACTATTTTTATAGCATACTTTGTCTGGTAATTAAAATAACCACAAGTATTGTGGTCACAAACCTGTTCCATTTATTATAGTATGCTATTTTAATAATATTTCAATTCTCAAAGGTTATTCGTATTCTGACTGTAATGCTGAAGCAAACAATTTACTCTCATACTTGGAGAATAGTAATCATTAAGGGTTAGATAAGGGTTAGATGTTTGAAAGGTATATATTTTTTTAGTAACACTAACTCTTTTCTTTTTATTATTTTAATCATTTCTGTACTTGGTTTAAAACTGTGATATCTTTATGTCAGTAATTCTTACAGGTATAGTGCCAAGGAAAGTTACCCTTTTCAGCTCAAAATATTGCTATGGGATAAAACTGGGGGTTAAAGAGACAATATAAAAGTAAATCAGAACAGACATTTATAGGGAGGAAATAATATTTTTATTGACTGGCCTACAGCAGCAGTAATGTTCAGAAATGGGAAAATGCCATCTTAAGGAAAATAGAAAAATAAGACAGTTTGAAGGATCAAATACTTGTAATTCACAAATTTTCTCAATGTTATAAAAACTTTTTTTATCAAAAAGAGAAGCTATTATTTATATGTTAAGCCTTGTCTATATAGACAAAAGGAGGAGGAATTATGTAATGAAGCTGATCACTTAAGTCTTATATATCTTTACTTTCTATATATTTGGTTTCTCTAGATATTTGGTTATAGATAATAGTATGCAGAATTACATGTTATTTATCTCAATCAATGATGAATACGAGCAAAATCTTTGATCTTAGATTATGTGTGTATCTTCCCAGGCCTAGTTGTAGAGCTGATGTTTTCTGACTAATCAATTATGCTATTATAATAATACTCAGTGGATTTATAGGGAAGGTGGGTTAATTGGAGGAATAGAAATCATTAAATAAAAATATTCTGTTGCTATCATACCCTATTTCAGTAACTGGAAATATTAGTTTAAGAGTTATTTAATATAGTTAATGGTGACCCATTCTGTAAATGGTCTGGAATATTGGTCAAAGACTGCAAAAACTTTAGCTAGAAGAGTTCTACATTTAAACTTGAGTCTGGCTCTACATATTGGTTGCATTCATCTGACAACCTACTAATTATTAATTTTATAAATTCAGATTTATGCCCTGGGAGGACTGGCTCAGCTTATCACAGTCAATTGCAGCCACACTCAGTCTCCAGAATTTAGGGCAAAAGGAAAAGCATTTGTTTGCCAAAGGGTATTTGAAGGTTTCCTCTTTTTTTTTTTTTTTTCCTAATCCTTTTTCTCCCTTTAGGTTACTAGCTCTGTTTTGTCTAACCTAATTTTGCCCTTGGCCAAGCAGCTCTATTTATTCTTTAAGACCTAGGCTCTAAAACACTATTTATTCTATAATTTCACAATCTTATTTACTACAACACAAATAATTCCTTCTCTCTCTCAAATTTATATACATATATATTAATATATATATTACATATATATTAATATATATGTATGTAAATTTACCTTCCAAATAACAACTTTATACTTTATTATGCCAATATACCCATTCCCCACTAAGCGTTTGAGTGGACAGGGCCAAGTAAGTGCAGGGTTCTGAGATCTCTGGCCCAAATATCTTCCCTGATTGGTATAGAGATGACCTTAGAAATCAGCCTGCAGTTTTCAAACTGTTTCATTAATTAAACGAGGCAGAAAAGAGAGGACACTGTAGCTAAAGAGAGGACACTGTGGCTATGGTCTAAATGATAACATCAATTTATTTGTCATTTTTCTATGTTACCCTTTACTTATACATTTTTAGAGATGGCACTGTTAATAAACATCATTTTATTCTAATTTTGTTATATATTCTTACATGCTATGCTGCATATGAAATTGCATTTATTCTATGTAATATCGACTTTAGTCACAGTAGTGCCTTACTTTTCTATACTTTAGATATGAAAAAATCTTTTCACTTCTGATTTTTCAATTTAAATGTGTATAGGCAAGAATATCCTCTTATAAACATCTCACCAACAAGATTTCCTATTTGCAAATGAAATTTTAAAAATTTGCTAATGTGATATTTAGCTAGAACACTAGTTCTTAACAAATACGGCCTCTTTCCTACTGTTTTGAGACTATGTTAGTAACCTTTGCTGATGGGAATCACAAACTAGCACTAAAAGAAATAAGTTTAAAACACTCAGACGAATGCTGAAAGGTTTGAAGTTGAGTTTGGGAAGGCATATAATTAGTCGAACTGTAAATTTAGGTTACTCTTGAGGTATTGGTGGAAGATTGCATTATCTCAAAAAGTGTTTCTTTGGCTTTCAAAGAGAAAAAATTCTTAGAAGAAATAAACTGTATGCATCACAACTTTATCTGATGGAGAAATGTGAGATTATAGAAGGGATGCTATAATCCCTTCTATAAGAGTAACTCAGGAGTGCTGATGTGGCAGTTCTAAGATCTTGATTATTAGCAAATTGGTTACTGAAAGCTAATCTGTATTAACTATTAGAGAATCACTGGCTTTTGGAAATGTCCTCCAGGCATGTCTTAAAGAACAGAGGAAGCATCCCTAATACCATACATGAGGCATCGAGGGTTAGACTGGGCCGAGGCATTAAAATTTGTCATATGCATTCAGAAAAGGTATCTTGTTTTAGTTCATATTGAATTTTTTGAAAATACTATTATGTCTTTTGCTATACTTAGTATTTTAAAAATTGTTTAAACATTGTCCAGAGAAAGGAAAGCATGTGAATGTGTTGTTTCCAGATTCCCTCAGACTACACAGCTATTATCAGTTATAATAATCAGAGTAAAAACAGCTACCACTTTTTGAGTTTTTATTAAGTGTCAAGTATTGTACTAAGAATTTTACTTGTGTTCTTATTTTCATCGTGAAAATAACTCTTTTAATCAGGAAGGTACTATTATCTCTATTTAACAGAGGAGGAAACTGAAATGATTAACAAGAATTTTAAGTAACTTTAATAACTAGCATAAGATTACACAGTCAGCAAAAGGTAGGATCACACAGTCAGGACCAAAATCCTGGTCCTTTTTAACTCTTAAGGTCTCTCAAGAATTGTAAACTCTCTGTGGTGCTGAATTTTAAGCTAAACTGGAAAAAAAAATATGTGTATATATATATGCCATGTCTGTCTTATAGAAAAATTATAGATAAAATGCCCAAAACTTATTAGCTGTCTGTATAGTAGAATTAAAAAAAAGAACAAAAAACAAAACAAAACAAAAAACAAAAACAGAAAACAGACTTTAAAACTTCAGCCATTTACCAGGCCTACAAGAATGTAAAACTTCAGACATTTACCAGACGAAACATAAAAGTACAATTTTAATTTTTGCACATTCATATTTCTGAGCTAGAACATTCATTCGATCCATAGTTATTGAGTGTCTATTTTATTCCAGATAACCCTGCTAAATCCTGGGGATATAAAAATTCCTGACCTCAATGAGTTTGCTCTCTACAAAAGGAAATAGAAATAAAGAAGCAAACAAAAAATTACAGATTGCGATAGGATCTATTTAAAAAAATGTGTTTGTGATAGAGAACAACAGGTGAAAAGAACTAATTTAGGTAGTATGATCAGAGAAGTCCACTCGTAAGAGTACATTTAGGTAGAGCTGAAGGTTAAGAGAAAACCATTCAGGTAAAAAAAACAAATTCTAAAAACCTGGTACAGGAGGGTGCTTGAGGTCCTAGAAAAATCCAGAGAAGACCACTGAGACTAGAACATTGTGAAAAGATAAGTTGTTGATTTTCACAATAGTGGGTTAAGGATATACTTAAGCATTTTCACTTATACTAAAAGATTTCTGAAAATAAAGGTTTGGAAGAGTAGAAACCTATAGCATCTTTCTTCTTATTCTTGGAAAAGAGAAGCTCGTTTATCTTCATTACTGATAGTTTATCGATTGGTGAACTTTTCCAATGGTCCATTCAGGCCACAGCTCAGAGACCTCTCTAAGACGTACAAACAGGTAACTTGGGGTACTCAGGAGTTCCAATGGCCAGGAGATTTATTCCTAGGATTTCTGAGAGTTTGAAATCTGAGGCTTTTTTTTTTTTCAACTGAGATTTTTGCTATGAATTTGAGGCTTTCTTATTCTATTATACTCTTGTCAATATACACACTTAAGATGTATGATTTTGGTTCCAAATCTACATATTCAGCAAAATGCCAGGACTACCATTAATTTTTAGTATAATTTCAGGCCTTATAACGCCCCATTTTCCTTTTAAGTTTTTAGAAAATTTCTTTCACCAATAAATTAGCTTTCCCAGTTAATACCTCTAAAAGTGATTCCTAACTTGGGACTTTGAAAGCCTGAGATATTTGTATCATCCTTTCTTAGAATCACTGGCTGCTGGTGAAAATTCATAACTTTGGGGGTCTTCCTAGGTTCTTTGGGAGAAGTTGTACATGTCTATTGTACATACTATGAGGGTTTAAGAGAGATTTCTAAAATTAAATAAGTAACTTACTAATTGGATGGCTTAAGAGAGATTTTATGTTTATTCGTTGTTTTTAATCAAGAGAAGACATATAATTAATAATCTACTTTTGTTGGAGACTGTATTGGTCCTTGGTAGGGGTGGTTTGGGAGGATAAGAAGGAGGGATTAGAAACTAACTTCCCCAGTCTGCCAGAGATCAAATATGATATTTGGTTAGTTGGTGAAGAGATATTTTGATGATGCAAAGGGCCTAAGAAGGTACAGTTGTTAGAGGCAGAAACATAAAATCTATAATATTCTCACTTAATAATTAGGAGAGCTGGCTTCTGGTCCTAACTGTTCTATAAACTTTTTGTGGTTTGTGGAACAAGTCACGTAGCCTGTCTTGGCCTCAGTTTCTTCATCTGTTAAATACATAATTTATATCAGATTCTCTTTAGAGCACCTGTATTACTTTATTTAAATAATTAATGAGCACCTACAAGGTACTAACTACTGTGATGAGAGGTAGGTAGTCAACATAAACTAAAAACACTTTTTGCAATTACTTCTATAAGGTCCAGTTTTCTTATGTGTAAAACAAGGGTTTCAAATAATGCCTAACTTATAGGGTTTGGGGAATAACCTATATACTTGGGATACTCTATGAAGAGCCATGGCACATAGGATGTGCTCAAGATATAGTAGTTATTACTATGACTGTGATGCTTGCTCTCATAGAGCCCCTGAAGGAATACAGACAACTGCAGTACCATGATAAGTGCTCAGGTAAGGAAGGAGGGTTTTGGTTCTGGAGGCAGCTCACATTATCCCCAGCCCAGAAGTTGGCTGAAGGCAGCCTATGATGTATGAACTCTGAGCCTTAGATTCTCACTCTTCTCCACTTTTTATGTCATAGTCATGCATTTGGTCTGTTCTACTATGGAGTTGGTAAAATTTAGTCTCCAAACTTAGAGGTCATTTTGTACTTTTCAAATTTTCCCAGTAAAGAAACTTTGATTAATGTCAAAAAACTTGCAGATCTCATTGGGTATTAGTTTTATTTTAGTATTTAGTAATCAGTTGTAAAATATATAAGGACACATTGCATAGGAAAATACTTGCAATCAATTTATGTATTTAAATTCCAATGGGATCTCTCAATGTTAAAAAACACTATTGTACCATTTAGAGGTATCATTTAGAGAGACAGAACTAGTATTTATGTCACAGATGGCTTATATAATTGTGGGGCTGGCAAGTCCAAAATTTGTGGGGCAGGCTGACATGCTGGAAACTCTTGAGGAATAGTTGATGTTACAGTCTTGAGGCAGAATTTCTTTTTCAGGGAAACTTCCTTTTGCTCTTAAAGCCTTCACCTAATTGGATAAGACCCACCCACAGTATGCAGGCTAATCTCCTTTATTTAAAGTCAGCTTATTATAGATTTTAACCATTGGTACAAAATAACTTTATAAAAATACCTAGATTAGTGTTTGATTAAATAACTGGATACTATAGCCTAGCCAAGTTGACACATAGAAGCAGTTCAACAAGCTAACAGAGGACAAGGCAGACGTGCAGTCCATCATTGGCCTGCAGAGCCTCTTTGAGACCTGCATGAATGAGGCCTTCGGCGACACCAAGTTCTCTGCTGTGCTGGTGGAGCCTCCACCACTGAGCCTGCCTGGTGCCAGTCTGAGTACCCAGGAGCTGTGCAGTGGCCCTGGTGATGGTCCCTGAAGCTGGGCCCCCCGAGCCAGCTCAGCCTAGCTCTGTCCTTTCACGCCCCCCCAAGTACATATTTCTAAAAGATATCTTATAGGCTCACTCTATAAAAAGCATTTTGACATGCATATGGATTGAAGAGGCTCTTTGGTGTTCTAGTGGTCAAGGACCATAGACTAGGTTAATGAAAATAGTGTGATTCTTTAGGACCCATAACTTTTCTAAAATAAGGACACAACCAGAACATTAGACAAGTGTCCAATTGCTTTTTCTATGAATGACTCTGATTTTGCTTATGTCATAGTTGTTGGATATGCCTGGCTCACTGTGACAACACCTAGCAAAACAAGCAGCCTTCTCAGAAGTCTACACTTGTGATTTGTGATTCTTGTTTTGTTGTTGAGTACTTTTCCAGAAACCCATCTGGCAAGATAAAACTGCTCAAACTGGATAGCAAAAGCAACATAGAGAGGATTATGAATTATTACTAAAGCATATTGACTTTTTGAAATGCTGGCTGAGATTTAAAAGGAAGTAGAAAAGCCAAATCTTTGGTTGGGAAAGGCTGGCTCTTATACAGGTAGAGGAACATCTTTATAAAAATTTCTAGGAAAGACATATGCTTTTATAAAATAAGTCTTTTCATTTCAACTATCATTTCTCATCTCCTCTCTTTGCTTTTTCTCTTTCTTTTTCAATTCTTCTGGTTCAAGATTTACAAAACAATGTGAATTTTATGAGCTCTGGTCCAAATAGATTGAAAGTAGCTAAGAAGAATTATAGCTGAACAAAATATTTACCTAATCTGAAAAATTTCGTATAACATATTACAGTTGTTGAAGTTGCATGGTTTTGTCATTACAAAATGTTTGAGAGTGAGCAATCTTTTTTAAAATTCTAGCCTAATCTTAGCACTGACCAAATATATTGCCACTTTTAAAATTATTTAAAAAGGAATTCAAATAAGGGAAATAAAATAATTGTAGAAATCAAAAAGTCACTTGAGGAAAAGTTAAATTATGGTGGGAAGAACTCTAAAGAAAAACTTGATTACTTTCTGAGAATTTGTGGGCCATTTAGTAGGGGGATTTTAACTAGTTATACTCTGTGTTCACAAGGAAAGGGTTAAGAGAAAATAATCTTAATGGCAAGAGACAGCTATGTTAGACATCGGAGTACTTCTTGAGCATATAGATGATAAAACACTAAAATTTCCTGCTGAAAGAAGCAATTCTGTCTTTATCCCTGAACATGTGATATACTTAATAACAAATATTCCCACTTGAATGAGAAATTTCTCTGTCTTAAGTTGGGAGGCTGTACCACATTATGCTTTCAAACTCTCATGCAACTCACCAGATTGAGTTGAATCTTTTATGTATACAAGCAGATATTTATTGAATATCTACTACATTAGTTTTTCTATACTGCCATAATAAATCAACACAAATTTGGTGGATTAAAATAATATAAATTTATTATCTTACAGTTCTATTGGTCAGAAATCAAGGAGGGGTCTCACCTGTTAGCCAAGCAGTGTTCCTTTCTGGAGGCTGTAGGAAAGAATTTGTTTCCTTTCTCACTTGGGGTTTTGTAAGACTTCGATTGCTTGTGGCTATTGGCTCAATGCTATTTTCATCTTCTAGAGGCTACCTGCTTCCTACATTTGCATTGCTTCTAAGACAAATGCTATTATATTAGATTTGGGTGAAGACCAAGGTGTATACTAAAGAAAGCACTATGCTAAGTGCTGAAGATTGAGTCATAGAGCAGAGTTCTTGTAATCTATGAGTTTCTAGACATGCCTGGGGTAAACAAGACATGCATATGAAAAGTTACCTATCAATAATTAATACTATATACTAAACCACAATGGAGGAGCATACTCATTGAGTGTTTACGGATTAGGGATGGAGACTTACACTTTAGCAGATCTGGGTTTGAGCCCTGACTCTGACTAGCTATGATGAGATCTTGTGCAAACTATTTAATTTCTCTGTGACTTAATTTTCTGATCTAATTAGAACACTATGTACTTTGTAGGATGTATGTGAAGATTAAATAAGATTGCATATATATTTAATCTAACATTATTTATGTACTTACCTACTTATAAAGCACAGTATTTGGCACATAGTAAAATGTTATAATACTGTATAAACATTTTATTATTATTTGTGTGTAAATAAGACTGGGAAGACTTCCTGGAGAAGACAGGATTTGGGTTGAACTATGAAAGATAGGGAGACTTTTGTGGGAAGGGAAAGGCACACAGAGAGGAGGATTAGAGAGACTAAATTAGAAAAGTAGAAATTCAGCCTTTAGTGGTCTTTCTTTCTTTCTTTCTTTCTGATACACCTCCAAAAAGTAAAGTGGTTTTAGTTCAGGGAGGTTAAGGAAATGTAAGAGAATGTCTGAAATTATTCTTCTAATATGATTGGCAAAGTACTTAAAGATGGCTTTAGCTGTGGCATAGGACTTTTAACCAGAACAATAGCCATCAGAAAATAGATATCAATAGAATTAGAAGGTCTTTTTTTTTTTTTTTTAGAAAAAATCCATATTGTATAAAGAGCATTCAGATGTTGTCGATTGACCTTATCTTAAATAAAGTACTGAGGCTGAGTCACAGTGTCACAGACAGGTAACTTAGCTAACCTGTCACTTCTGTCCCTTCACTTAGAGACTTTAGTGAGTCCTAAGTGTTATTTAAGGACAGAAGCCCATGGGGAAACATGAATTTTACTCTTATTCCCTGGAACATTCTGGGCAAATGAAGACCTTCTACTTTGAGAAGTGGTTCTGACAAGGGGTGGGGCATCCTGCTGCCACATTCTTTAGGAGGTGGGCGGGGTGGGGGGGAGGTAGGAGGAGGTAGGTAGCTACCATTCTTTGGATGCAAAGTGAAGCTTTTGCCAAATACCTGGGGTGGGGGTCAGAGGTTTGGTGTGCTTTAAGACAACAAAGCATAAACTTTGGACTGGTCATAGCTGATTCAAACCATGTCATGGCTCACTACACAAATGACAATGATTGAAATGGAAGGCACAGGCTGGAGTGGTTTAAGAATACCATATGTACATCATGCTGCTTGGATTCAAATTTCTGTATAGGGTGATCATCATCCAGGTTTCTCTGGGATGAAAGTTTCCTGAAATACAGAACATTCAGTGCTAAAACTGGAACAGTTTTGAGCAAACTGGTATAGTTGATAAAACTAACTCACTAGCTGTGGGACCTGGGCAAGTTATTCACTCTTTTGTGCCTCAGTTTCCCCTGCTGTAAAATGTGAATTATAACACTGCTCACTTCTTAGGCTTGTTGCATTATATGTATGTATATTTTATCGGAACTCATCACATAGTGAAGCACTAATAATTATTGCCTAGATGTATGTGTTAGTTTTATATGGCTGCTTTAACAAAATACCACAAACAGTGGCTTAAAGGAATAGAAATATAGACTCACAGTTCTGGAGGCCAGAAGTCTGAAATTTATTTATTGGGCTGAAATCAGTTGTTAGCAGTACTGTACTCCCTTTGGAGACTAAGAGAGAATTAGGTCCTTGTCTCTGACAGCTTCTAATGGCTTCTGGGATTTCTTGGTTTGTGGCTGCATCTTTCCGATTTCTGCCCCCACCTTCTCCTCTTCTGCATGTGGAATAATCTCTCTTTGCCCTTCTTTTATAAGAACGCTAATGTGCACGTTTAGGGTCCACCTGGATAAAGTCAGGTTTATCTCACCAGCTCAAGATGCTTAACTTAGTCACATATGCAAAGAAGCTTTTTCCAGGTAAGTTGACATAGGTTCCTGGGACTAGAACCTGATTATTTTGTGGGCCAATATTCAACCTACAACAGGGTACTGCTAACCTTCCTTAACTTTCTGACCTTTATCCTGTTTTCATTTGTAAAATAGGCACAAATATCTGCTTCACAGTCTTGTTGCAATGATCAAATGAAATAAGAGCTGGGCACATAGTAGGTGCTCATTGCAGATTGAGGGTTTTTTTTTTTTCCTCCTTATTTATTTCTCTGTCTCCAGTACAGAAATACACATGCTCACCTACCTGTGTTGAGAGAGAGCAGAACTGGGATTTACATGCATTAGCTACTTCATGTTAAGGTTTCTCTGTGATATTGACGGTTTATACTGCTTATGAAGACCATAGGACCAAGTGCAATGGTTTTCCAAACAAAATCTTTGAAGTCTCTATGGTCACTTAACCTTAACAGTGCTAAAGAGTTATTTCTCACTCTACTTCATACACCTGTGTATTTCTGCCTTTGGATTCTATATAATTTTCTTGAAAGTCTCTTAGAGAAGGAAGGAAGCCAAATTATTACTATGTTTCCAGTGACCCTGAGCTCAAGAAGTGTTACAAAGGGGTGCCAAGTACAATTTGTAAATAGTGGTGAAATTCCATAAAGTATAAGGTGTCTACTGGGTGATTTAATTTTTCAAGAGCCCTCAATTGCTTTTTTGGATGATTATAAGGGAAAATTTTGTTGCTTCACATGCAGTTCCTATCTTCAACAACAGTGATGTATTAGTTTCCTAGGGCTACTGTAACTAAGTATCACAAATGGAATGGTTTAAAATAACAGAATGTGATTGTCTTACAGGTCTATAAACTAGAAATATGAAATTAAGGAGTCAGCAGGGCCATACTTCCTTTGAAACCTATATGGGAGAATCTTTTCTTGCCTCTTCTAGCTTCTGGTGTTTGCCAGCAATCCTTGGTATTCCTTGGCTTTCAGATGCATCACTCCTATCTCTGCCTCTGTCTCATATGGCCATTTTCTCTATGTGTCTGTGTCCAAATTTCCTTCTTCTTATAAAGATGTGAATCATATTGGATTAGGGTCCACTCTAATGATCTCATCTTAGTTTGCTTACATCTACAAAGAGCCCATTTCCCTTTAAGATCACATTCACAAGTACTGGAGGTTAGAGCTTCAACAAATCTTTTTTGGGAAGCCACAGTTCAACTCATAACAAATGGCTTGATTTTCTTTTGAGACACCATCATACACTCGATTCTCAGGCATAACTTGTTTTGTTTTGTTTTTTAAATTAAGTTTATTGGGGTAACGCTGGTTAATACAATTATATAATTTTCAGGCGTACATTATCATTTGACATCTGTATATTCTATTGTGTGTTTACCACCCAAAGTCCAGTTTCTTTCAGCTATCATATATTTGATCCCCTTTACTCACTTCACCCTCCCCCTAAACCCTATATTTGACCCCCTTTACCCCATTTACCTCCCCCCTCTCCCCCACCCCACTAGTAACCACTAGTCTATAGTCCTCTGGTAACCACTAGTTTATAGTCCATGTCCATGAGTCTCCGTCCTGCTCATTTTTTGCTTTTAAGTTTATATCCCACATATGTGATATCATGATTTTCAACTTTTTCTGTCTGGCTTATTTCACTTAGCATAATTATCTCGAGGTCCATCCATGTTGTCACAAATGGCAGTATTTCATCTCTTCTTATGGCTGAGTAATATTCCATTGTATATATGTACCACAGCTCCTTTAACCAATCATCTATCGTAGGACATTCAGTTGTTTCCATGTCCTGGCCACTGTGAATTAATGCTGCTATGAATATCGGTGTGCAAATATCTCTTTGGATATAGATTTTTAAGTCTTTGGGGTAAATACCTAGTGGAGGGATTGCTGGATCATATGGTAGATCAATTCTTAGTTTTTGAGGAACCTCTATACTGTTTTCCATAATGGCTGTACCAATTTGCAGTCCCACCAACAGTGTATGAGGGTTCCTTTTTCTCCGCATCCTCTCCAACATAAGTTTTAAATAAGACTGAATTGACCAACTCTCAGTTCTAAGAAGAGACTAGGACTGATTTAGTCAGAGAATCCTGCCCCATCTCCCTGGCTCATTTTCTTGGTTCTGGGTGTGTATATATTTCAGTTAAAATTGTTGAGACACTAGAGTTCTTGGGGTGAGGTGGAGAGGCTTTCCCTTTCCTTCCTTCCTTCCTTCCTTCCTTCCTTCGAGTATTTTAAAAGTCTGTTCCAGATTAAAATCCATTATAGACTAGAATGAACAAGCTTAACCGACATAGGAGTTTAGCCGAGGAAGAGACTTGATGATATTAGTTCTAGCTGTCAGATGAATTTGATATCTAAACAAATACATTACTGTTAATTGATAATCTACAGACTCCTCCTGAGATTTATTATTTATTCAAAAACCCTAGGAACTATTATCTCTAATTTATAAATGAGGAAGCTGAAGCACAAAGAAGCTAATTTCCTTATTTGATTGAATTCAGACAGTGATTAAGTGGCAGAATGGGAATTCAAACTCTACAATTTGACTCCAAGGCCCATTCTCTTAGCCACTGTGCAATATTGTCTCCTTCTTGGCTGCTAGGGCCTGTGCCAACGCAGCTTTGAGAGACTCCAAATATTTTATATATATATATACCACAGGAAAGACATTAACACAATTCAACATCCCAAGCATCCCTTCCCCTCCCCTCTGTAGCTCTGTAGCAAGTTAACACAAAGGTAGTAACTTAAAACAACACGCATTTATTATCTTCAGTGAATCAGGCATCTCACATGGGTCCTCTGCTCGGAGTCTCACAAGGTTAAAATCAAGGTGTCAGTTGGGCTTGAGGTCTTCTTTCTGGAGCTTCAGATTCTATTTCAAATTCACGTGATTATTGTCAGAATTCAGTTCCTTACAATTGTAGGACGGAGCTCTTAGAGGCCACCTGCTGTTCTCTGTCATATGACCCTCTTCACAACATGCCTACTGGCCTCTCCAAATCCAACAGGAGTGACTACCCCATCACTTCTGCCATATAACACAACTTATTCAAGGGAGAAACTGTTCCATCACGTTCACAGGTCTCACACTTAAGTGAAAAGATTTCACAGGCTGCATATACATCGGGGTAGAAATCTTGGATGCCATCTTAGATTTCAGGCTTCCACACTCCCTTCCTGCACTCATAATGGGAACGGGCTTCCCTGGGAGAAGCATGCACATGTGCTTCCTGTCTTAGACTTGTCAATATCTTCTTAAGAAAACAACACAAATCTGCTATTCCTTACTGAGATGCGGGAAAACATGGTCTTACATACAGAGCATTATGAGATGAACAGACCTGGAAGATTATTTAGAGTTTTCTAAAATGAAAGAAGACTTGAAGGTCACCCCTTTCTAAAAAGGATTACTTCCTTTGACATGGCTAAATTAGGCAGAAGTCACTTTGCAGATGGTTATTTAAGTTAGTTGCAGTTCATTAAGATTGTTTTGTGAGTAACTGTTTATGTTTCTCCATTATTTGTGGGGTCAGTCCCACTAAATCCGGCCTGCTATAGTAACAAATCTTTTGGTAAAAATCTGTTTAGACTACAAATACTTAGAATCAACTTAAATTTATTAGCCTGAATTCAAAGAGGATTCTTAATTCTAAGTCTGTTTAAAATGAGTATTAGTTAAAATAGGTTTGTTTTTTATTTTCATTAAAAGAGCATTTCTATGAAAGATTAACCTTAAGTTACCTTTTTCATTTAGCTAGTCTGCTTAGGAAAATGGGAGGTAAATAAACACACTGTTATTGAGCAATTTTTATCTTTTGTTTATGTTAAGTAGGCACAGCAAGACTATCATTATTGCATAGAAAATTGTATTGTTCTATTGCTTTCAAGCATTCAAACAGAAACTAATGTAAGCTTTTAAGCTATTATATTTAAACACATATTTCCAAAGAAAATTGATTGGTCATTTAGGGTTTTTTCAATCACTAACTCTGGTCATCTTTTTTCTCTGTTTTGATTTTATTTCATACTGTTCTTGTGGAGAAAAGCCTTGAAATGTTGTGTGAAGTTGATTTTATGGAGAAGCCTTAAAATTACTATTGATCATTTTCAGTAGACTTAATTCATTTAAGTGTAATTTCAGATACTCAGTTATTTTATATGCATACCATACTGACCTTTTTTCTTGGTGCTAATTACATTGCCATGGATTTAAAGGCTATGTGCCTCCCTCCCTCATGCTGCTTCCTCCTTTCCCATTCTACTGCTGCCAAGCTCTAGTTGTCTCACCCATTCCAGCTGAGGATGCTGTTGTTTGTGGCTTCTCTTAGCCTCCCTGGCTCCTCACAGAAAGCAGTCATCAGCATACTAATGATTCTTGTCCCAGAAATCCTTGGGAGAAGAGGGATTATGATGATGGAAATAATCTTGATTTTTTTTTGCCTTATCCCCACTTATCAACACTTTTAGGCAAGTCTCTAAAGCCCAAGATTCGCCTAGATGCCCAAAACGTTCTTATCCTTTGCCGATCCTTTTTTTGCTGTAATCCATCCCTATCAATATTCTTACTTTCACAATTCAAACTTTAAACCTGTTTCTAGACTTTTTTGACTCAGTGATTGTTTTTTTATCAGCTCTCTTTGAAGACTTACTTGTTTCACTCAGAATCATAGCAAGTCGTAACAAGATGACCGCTTCAGGTAGTAACTCATGTTCTCATTTGGTTCCGTGCAACAGGCATTGACAGGCACATCCTTGAAAGAAGGGAGAATAGTGTCCAGAAAACAGGAGAGATGGTTTAGAAGATAACATTAGTTGGCACAGTTGAAATGTACACTCATCTGATCCCTGATGGAACATGACATAATTTCTTTGAGACTGAACCATTCTCTGGGGGTGCCTAGTAAAAAGAGCTCTAACACTTGATGGGAAAATCTGTCTTTTCTATTCTCAGTAATAGCTGAACTAGTTGCTACGGCATTTTAAAAAATATTCTATGAGAGACTGTAGGAGACTTTGACTTTTATAGTCGTGGTCTAAGTATTT